>NC_056605.1:30955593-31008093 GCF_018340385.1 Cyprinus carpio | reverse complement strand
TATATATATATATATATATATTTTTTTTTTTTTTTTTTTTTTCAGGAATTGATGAACAAAGTTTAAAAGAACAGCATTTATTTCAAATACATTTTTTCTTTACTGTCACTTTTTATCAATTTAATGCATCCTTGCTGAATAAAAAATCTTACTAATCCCAAACTTTTGAACTGTAGCGTATATAAATATGTGCTTTCTCATTTGCATGTTCAAGTGCTTATTATACATTTCATGGCGGCTGATACAATTCAGCAGACGCGTTGAATCATTGCTCCTCTCTAACCATCAACAGAGTTTGTGATTTAGTGTATTTTTGCAATCATCTTCATGTGTTTTGCTCTGCATGCACTGGATCTGTTCCAAAACCATTTCATTTCAGAGCATGAGGATTTGGGACAGGGCTGCTGATGTGTGTGGATGTGAATTACGCGTCCTCTGTGTATTTTGTGGTGGTGAACTCTGTGTTCAGGAGAGGCTCGAACTCGCGTCTTTTCCTCTGCTGCACATACAGCACCGACAGAAGCAGCAGCAGGAGCAGACCGAGGAAGATTCCTCCCAGTGTGCTGCCCAGCAGAAACATGACCGGCCTGCTGTCTGTTTCTGAAACACACACACACACACATGCACACTGAAAGATCAACTACAGAACATTTAATAAAGCACTTTTAAAAGATGCTTTCTCAAGGCACTTTATACATAAAAGCTTTACTCAAAGGCAAACACAACTATATAGAACAATGCACTGTAAGTACTACAAAAGACAAAAAGCAAATAATAATTCAATAGAAAACTAATCAAATAAAATAAATCCTGAGGAAAAAAAATGTTTTAAGGGAAGTTTTAAAAATATCTAATGAATTTACATCAGGTAGGTTGTTGTTTCAGAGTTCTGCCAAAGTTGTTAAACGAATAGTTCAGCTAAAATTAATATTTTCATTATTTATTCCTCATCATGTTGTTCCAAACCCATAAGGTGTTATTTTTACATCTAACACAGAATTTGTGGCTACATATGGAAGTCTGTTTTGTTTCCACCACGGAATATATATATATATATATATATATTATATATATAATATATATATATATATATAAAGATATCTCACAATTCAATTTTTTTATTGCAATTGTAATTTAAACTCAGAATTGTGAGATAAAAACACATAGGCCTAATTGCGAGATATATAATTGTGTAGAAAATCATTAATTTAATTTCAATAATATTTCCAGTTTAAATATCACTATTCAGTTTTTTTTTTTTTTTTTTTTCCGCCATGAAATATAAAATGTAACTGCAACTTTTTAGGCCTATCTCACAATCTATTTTCTTCAGAATTACGAGTTTAGGCTATATATCGAAATGTGAGTTTATATCTTACCATTTTGACATTTTCCTGCACCAGTGTGGATGAGAACATTTTGGAAAATGCATTTTGAAATGAAAACACCATTTTCAAATGTATCCGGATTAATTTACCTTTATGCACCTCTTTTATACTGTGATGCACTAAAATTTAGGCAACAGAAAACAACATCTACATCATTTTGTATCAACAGAACACATTTCTTCAGAAATTCCTCACACTGTTGATGAAGCCTGATGGTCAAAACGTGCAAATCAAACTCAGGCCAAACAACCAACGGATGCATAACAGCTTTTACAAACCCTAACGTTTCATTGAAAATACACTCAGATGCTTTATGGTTTCACAGAGAGTATTGCAACGGTGAGCCACAGAATTTTATGTATTTTATTATATTTATTTTTTTGGCATGCCACTTAAATTTCGAAACGGCTATGACGTAATGAAGCCTCGTTTACTGAAATCACGTGACTTTAGCAGTTTGATACGCGCTCCTGCACTTTCCAAAATGACGCATGTCAGTGTCAGTGTCAACTTCGTTAAGTTAACAACAGATAACTTAAACATCAGCTGTGTGGATGCTAGGACTGCTTGACAAAACTTAAGCTGGTTAATCATTATTAGTAACCTGCATCTGATAATCACAATAAGCTTTGGTCTTTGTTACTTTTAATATGAAACAAAGTCTGAGATTTCAAAAACTGTCAGTTTTATACCGAAATTCAAATAATAAATGTGGTTTTGACGCTCTTAAATGTGTCTTGACAGATCGCCATCAAGCGCACGAAAACAGATCATATCTATATTTACTAGTTATAACACAAAATAAACAGGAATGAAAATCAGGTGTTAAAAGTAATAGTACAACTTTAATCAATCAGTGTTTCAACCACGGAAAGACGTTGACACCGCTTGTAAACAATTTAATGTAAAGTTATATTTACCTCAGAAAACCTATTCATTGTCCATAAAATAGTTCGCTAGAAAAATTACACTAGAGGAGCATTTTGCTAAATGTATGCACTATATTACATATTCATTATATTTTTACTTAACCCTTTGTCTTCATTATTTAATAATATGTAGTGTTTGAATTAATCTGTCATGAAAACGTATTTTTTACAGACACCATTGTTTATATTTCAACAACGAATTGAGGTAGAAACATAATATCATTAAAACGTTGATAAAACGCTAGCATTAAATTAAATACTGCCTTATGTGCAATTTAATATGCAATTCAGTTTTTATTTGAGTGTTGATTATTTAAAAAGTGGTTAACGAATTGATTATTATAGACACTTAATTTTGTTTTTGGTTAATGAAAACTGTTTCAGTAAAAAAAAATTATAATAATTTGGGTTGCATCATTACTTGCAAACAACAACTGTTAAACTTGACCAATGTTATGGTGTTTTTTTAATGTTGTGTTTAGTCTTATTTAGAGCTTGACAGGTGTGATCACTAATTATTGTGTTCTTCAATCAATATGGGTAAGTAAATAATGACAGAATTTGCCTTTTTGGGTAAATTATTCCTGTGATATGTGCACTGATAGCACGTTTGTTACCTTCAAGTTCAATGGCGTAGGAATATCCCAGCTGTTCAGATGCGACGTAGATCTCCTCATTGGTCACAGGTGGGAAAAACGGGACCATGTTATAATGCCGGTTGTGTCCAATAGGAGCCATCTCATCTGGGAAGCTGGCGTTTTCACGGGAACGTCTCATCCATTCCTCAAATATGGCATCGGTGAATGTATGAAGCACCTATTCGGAAATTTTTGTTTTACTAATTTTTAAATCTGGGTATGACCAAGTTGTTTTTACAAGGTGTCTGGATAAAGACAAGAGAGAACATGTGTTTATCCAGAATCCAGAGCTCAAGTACACTGAATGCTGTGGTGTTATCGTCATTTAATGTGTTACCAGAAAGATTGGGTCGTTGGCGGCGGAGTGGGACAGAGCGCTGGTCCCGTTGAGGAACAGGTGAACCAGGTTGTGCAGATTGGACACAGAGCTGTCCAGCTCTCCATCTGGCTTGTCGTATCCTTCCAGCGCGTTCCTTCAAGGAAAGGTAGAAGAAAACTTCAAAACTAACTCACAGACATCACGTCAATTCTGTAAACATTGACATATGAAATAATAGTCAGAAAAAACACATTTTTATTAAATGGAACCATGAGCCTTTAAACCAAATATTTTAAATCTTTAAAAAAAAAAAAAGTTTGCATATATATTTTTTTATTGTTGAGTATCAAATTTGATCCCTCAGGCTTTAATGGCTCATTTAGTAGTGTGATATAGTGAGAATATGGAGGAAAACATTCATTCAGAGTGTTATTCAGAGACTCAAACTGAGCATAATGCAGTGATTGAGAGCTGAAGAAATAAAGGCTCCTCAGAAGATGTGAGATGTTCTGGAGGCTTGTGAAGATCATTCCTCCGCTGAGGAACAGTGAAAGTAAAGCTTCTGGAGACAAACGCCCCTCAAAAGATCCTGATGATCAGATTTGAGACTCTAAAACATGATTGATGGAGAATCAAGTAAAGCTGAGCTGCTTCAGTCCAGGAAGTGTTCATTTGGAGAGATTACTACAGTTGTTCTTATGTTTATTTTACAAAAATCAGTCAAGATTTGACAAGATGAAGATGGACGTTTGTACAATTATACTAAAAGAGCTTTTACTTGCTAAAAAGTCTAAATCGTCAATCAGACGTCAGAAAGCATGGAGTAGATTGTGTGCAATGGGCTTTATTGATCATATTTATCATTTAGAGGCCCCAGAATTGTGCATATCAATTATGAAACAGTAAGCTTGATAGGGTTGAGGGGTTTATAAAATAGTCTGCTTTGCTCTTTCAGGTGAAATTAATTACTGTGGCTGAAAATTACTTATATTATGGTTAAGATTTTGATTAATAATGATTTATATCATGGATATAGTGTATATCTGCTTAATGGTGTTTTTTTGTGATTTTTGAAGTTTGACATTATTAATCACCTAATTTTGTTTCGCCTGGATGAAGGAAAATACGAGATTGACAAGATCTGAGAGTGAGTAGAACATGACTAAATGTTTTTTTTTGTTGTTTTTTAGATGAACAGTTCCTTTAAGGCTGTGATGGACTGCATTACCTGAAGCTGAAGCTGGAGTTGGTGAAGTACGGTGGACTGTCAAAGTCTCTGAGGTTCAGGCAGCTTCTGACGTCATTCATGGTTGGTAACGTCACGTTAGTGCTCTCCATGACTCCTCTGCGCAGAGATCCCTCGCTGGTCCCGTTACACAAGGTCACCAGAAGGTTATATTCATCCAGACTGAAGGAAAAAGATGCACGTCATTACATAATGTCACATGCTGGCATGATTCTGGATCAGTGTGAGCAGCAGGTGTGATGTAGTAGTTTTTGCGTAGAGACGGAGAGTGTGTCTCATTCTGCTCCTTAGTTTAGTAGTAAGTCAAGTGCATTACTCAGTGAGTCTGTCAGTCACTGCTGCATTCAAACCATTGTTCTCTACTTCCTTAAAAAACAGCTAACAACGACTGGTCACTCTCAAGTCATAAAAAGATAAGTGCGAGTGACAATTTATAAAGATTAAATCTTAAAAATTATTTTACTGTGTGACTGAAAAATATTTTGTGTACTTCTACAGGAATTGTTGTTATATTTTTATTTATTTGTTAATTTTTGTGTGTTATGTGATTTTTATAGTTATATAGTTAGCATTTTGTGCCTTTCTTTATTATATTCATTTATTGGCTAAATTACGTATAATATGTTATATTTAAATTAATTAATGTCACAGTGATAATTAGATCAAGGCTCTTGCTAATACTTAAACTATTAAAAATCATTTTCACTAATTTAAATAAAGCTGAAATTAAATATAAATATTAGATGAAAAAATATATATATTGTTGCATTAAATGTTGCTTTGAGCAGGGTTATCATAGTTAGCTAAAACTAAAACCATAAAAAAAATCATCATTTGAAATAAATAAATAAATAACCGAAATGAAATGAAATATAAAAAATTTAACTTATTTTATTTCAGCTACTTTGCTAAGCAACAATTCTTTTTTTTTTAATTTACCTTGGTGCACTAAAATTGACATAAAAATTAATAAAAATCACAGACATGTAAAAACAACAAAAACTATGAAAATGACCAAAAAAATTAAAAATAAAAACTAAAATCTAATTTGAAAAAAAAAAATAATAATAACAAAAGCTATATTTCATGGATACTAAAATAACACTGGTATTGCAACTAACTAAAATAAATTATGCTAATGTATACATTCTTCCTGATGGTTTTGTTATTTGTTAACTGAAACTAAAACTACTAAAATACTTTTCAGTTATATTCAATAATACAAATATTCAGCAATTTAAATAAATACTGAAAATATATAAATATTTTAGATGTAAATATTAGATGAAAAAAATTAAGTTAAAAAAACTTGTTGCATTAAATTTTGTTAAAATAAAGTTGTAGTACTAAAACTATTAAAAATGTAAACAGAAAAAAAGAAGAAGTTAGAAATATTTTAAAACAAAAACTAATAAAAGTGAGAAAAGTACATAAAATTACTAAACTTTGAAAATGCAAGGATGTTGTTCCGGTGGCCCCTTATGCATTTTTCTCGTCTCCCTGTTCATTTTCTAATACTTTTAAAAGTGCATGCTACTTTTACTCTGAAAATGATAATATAATCTTTCACTATTTTGGTTTTGACACATTTGATCTGAAATGTGACATCAAAGACAGCAGATGAGTAAATATGCAAGTCTGTTTCACACTTTAAGAGCCTCCAAAAAAAACAAAAAAACTGTTCATTGATGAAGCATCTACCAGCAAACGTACCTGTCACACACCACTCCCCAGCGGGCAAACCTGGAGCGTGGGCTGATACGGGACGGGTCAGTGGGGTCCCGTCCTCCGAGCAGAGAGTCTGTGCACACGTCACACTCCGTCCGTCCTGTCGCAAAGTTCCAGTACGGGACAGCGAAGTTCTCGTTACCTGTGAGTTTCTATTATGATAAGAAAATATAAGAAAACATACTGAGTCAAGTATTCAGAGCAGAGAGAAAGCTCATGATGTTTCATAGAATAAAAATGTAAACTTAATCATTATGGCACTGTAACAGTGTAAAAAACTCAACTGCTTCAGCTTAAAAACTTAGGTGCAGTTGTTGCGTAAATGTTAAAGTAATATTAAGTAAAGAGTAACATTTAAGTAAAAATTTGGTGTAGAAACAATTTTCACTCAGAAAGTGCTAGTGAATTTCATAAATAATTACAATGTAATTAAGCAATGTAGTAAGTAGTAAGAAGTAAGTACTTAGTAAGTTAGTTAAGTAACTTAGTAAAGAGTAAGTGCAATTAAGTAAAGCAATGAAATATTCTTTGTTTTATTCCTCAGGATACATTTAGAATTTTTTTTGATGAGCTATTAACAAATGAAATTAATTTCAAAAAACAAACTGATTATTCCACTAGTCTTTGTTGTTGTTGGTTACTGAAGGACCAGAAATGTTGCATTATATCCAATTATATTATATTAACATTTGCATTTTTAAAATCAAATTCACTTATATTATCAACATTTCAATACAAGTTGAAATGTTCAAGTCCCCTCTTGAGATAAAGTGAGACGGGACAAATCAAATGTCATCATGGGCCAACTTTAATCTGCAGGTCCTTTATCCCCCATCTCTGTCCTAATGCGTAGTTTCCTTTAGTTTGGACATTGTGTTCAGAAGTTATAGATGTAGTCACCATGTGCAACAGCCCAAAACTTCATTGACCCCTTGTCAGATGTCTAGATGATGGTTAGAAATTCAGAGTGAAACAGACTAAGAAATGCAGGAGTGACCTGTAGCTCTCTCTCCAGACTGAGCAGATGGTATCTGTGCCAGGTGATGAACGCCGGACCCTTGTGGGAGAAGTCGATGGCTTTAAAAGGACGTCCTGGACCTGCCAGAAAAGAGGGCGTCAAAAGTGAAGCAGGTGAAGTAAGCACATAATACAGCACATACTGTCTGTTAGATCTCATAATATTGTTAGGACTCTATGAAATCCATTTTATTTTCTTCAAATTCCATGCTTTCCATTATATTTTATTTTTGTGGATTTTGTTTTAATGCTTAACAATCAAAAAGCATGTATAATCAACTGAATTCATTAAACGTTAACAATCTAATGATTTATTACAACTTTTACAATAATAGGGCATGTCCCCCCCCCCCACAAATTCCTTTTTTCCCAATTTAATTTTCCTGGTTTCTTTTTTTTTAAGTTTTAACTCTTAATTGTCCAATTTAACATTTAAATGATTTCTTTTTATTTATTTTTTATCAAAAAGCATGTTTAATGAATTGAAATCATAAACTTATACAATTTAGTGACAATTTATTAAGTTTAAAATCTAAATAAAAGCCAATCTTTTTTCTCTTTCCCAATTTCCATTTTTCAGTTTTAATGTTTCTGGATTTAATGATTTAAATAAATTTTAATATTAAAAAAGCATTTTGTAAAAAATATAATAAATATAATATTATATAAACTATTTATGTATTTATATGTAAAATGTAATATTCACAGACACTAGTCCATATTGTGATCTGATTAATCGTACATCTCTACTTGATTTATTCATCCAAAATTTGTGCATTTTGCCTGCATTTTCCTCATTGCCAAAATCTGAAAAAAAAAAATTATACTTAATTTTTTTAAGGTGAGTGGTTGCAATCAATTTATTTTAGCTATATTTAAATAAACAAATTTAGTTGACTAACTTTCAGCAGAATTTGTTTATTAAAATGTAGTTAAAATAAATTGATTGCAACCACTTAAAAAAAAAATTAGTAAATTCAATGAATCATTTTATTTTTTCAGTGTAATACTGATTTAAAACATTGTCTGTCAATTATTGAAATAAATGAAAAGGCATGCAATTTAAACCACGGGTCTAAAATAAGTGGTTTATTGAATTTTTTCATGTTTTAATCCAGCAGAGCAGCTAACTGGGCAGTGTTCACAGCAGCTCCTCACCTAGTAATGTGTCTCGGACAGAGTAATAGTGCTGCCAGACGAAGAAGTCGTAGATGGAGATGTTGTTGGGCTCGGTACCGTTGGGTCCCAGCAGGCCCAGCCAGTGCTGTGTGGCGATGACGTATTCAGGGTGGACGGTGGTTTTGGCCTGATCCAGGACGTCCAGGAACTCCTGCAGCTCAGCGGGGCTCAGAGAGTGAATGTCCTTCCTCACAATGGCAGCCCTGCGCTGGTCACAGCTCGGCCCCGTCCAGCCGAATTTACACTCGCCACAGTTATAACCAGCAAAGTTACCTGTTCAGAAGAGAATATCTTAATACACATTCAATCTAGTTGTAGAGATCTGCGATTGCTAAAGTGTCCCTTTGATATTCTCATCAAAAAGAAAAGGGATATTTATATTATATGTGTGTGTGTGTATATATGTATGTATATGTGTGTATGTATATAATATATGAATGCTGTACTTGTATATCATAATATATATCTGAGGTTGATATCAGGTATATCATGCAGAATAATCTGGTTAAGGATCCAAACAGCCATAATTTCAACAATTTAACAGAAAGCCAACAATAATAGTATTTTCTGCATACCAAAGCATCGACAGGTCCGATTGAAAAACTTAGTCGGCCATCTCTCCCGGTCGTCCACGTTTCTTAACCTGTACGGTCCTCCCCAGGGTTTGGAGTCCACATGGACCTCGCTGCAGTTTCCGCGGCCGGACAGAACCCCGCACACGTTCTCCGGATCCGATCCCAGTGCGGGACAGCACTCTTTGGACACGATGGCCTCCACGGTGCAGCAGACTCGGGGAAACTGAGCCTCGGTCAGGTAAATCCATCCAAGACTGTAAATCACAGCCAACACAATCGATCTCCTCATATCTGCAGGATCTTCTCTGAGTTTCTCAGTGTCTCCCTCAAATGCCACAGCACCTCACTAATCACAAGTAAATGTGTTTTTAATGATTACATGCGGTTCTGAGCATATCGGTAACGGCTGGAGGTCTATAATAGCTTGTGTCTACAAATTACATGCATATTCACAGAGCTCAAGCCCATCAGTGCTTTATATGCTCTGGCCAAGTGGAGCATGGGAGGATTATTACGGCCGTCCCGTGGTAGTCACCTGACACAGAGACACTGTCTGTTGCACTAATGCTGTTCAAAAGCCCTGAGGAAATGTTTCTCAATGGATTCAACTCATCAAGAGCAGATAAAACTATTTATGTTGTCATACTCCCGGGTATGAGAGAAATGTATGTAGGTTTCCTTCTGATGCCCGGATGTTTTAGACCGATATTGAAATTAGTTTCTGAGAAATATTCTCAGTCGTAATATTCTGAATCATATGAGTTACTCATTCTCAATGCATAACTCATATGATTCAGTTTCAGCCACGGCTAAAGAAACTCATGCAGACAAAGTGACTCCAAAATTTATTTGGACAGTAGAATCTCATTTAATGTATTATAGTGTTATTTTAGTATTATTTATGTACTATTATATTATTTATTAATATTTTGAATGAACTTTAATTTTTATATTTAATTTATTGGTTTATTTTTTTTTTTTTTGTTTATTTTTATGTTTAAATTATTGTTGTTATGTGACAGTGTTAATATTATTATTATTATTATTATTATTATTATTATTATTATTATTATTATTTATATATTTTCCATTTTAATTTTAATTGAAGGTTAAATAAAATTGTTATGTGCTCGTTATATTTAAATATTTAGCTTTTATTTTTTTAAGTTACATATGTATATATATATATATATATATATATATATATATATATATATATATATATATATATGTATATATATATATATATATATATATATGTATATATATAAATATGTATTATATATATATATTATATATATATATATATAGATATATATATATATATATATATATAAAGTCCTTTTTAGCTTTATTTTTATTAAGTTTAAATTACTGTTGTTATGTGACAGTGTTAATACTTTCCATTTTAATTTTAATTGAAGGTTAAATAAAATTGTTGTGTGCTTGCTTTTTAATATATATTTTTATCAATTTTTACTAATTGTATTATTTTAACTCCCCAAAAACTCACATTTAATGTATGACAGTGTTATTTTAGTATTATTTATGTACTATTACACTGTTTATTAATGTTTGTGTTAGCTTTTATTTTTATATTTTCTTTTAAAATTTTAGTTTAAGTTTGGTTAATGTTGTTATCTGCTTTTATTTGTAGTTTTTTTTATATATTTCCAGTTAGCTTAGTTTTTTTTTATAACTCATTTAATGTATGACTGTGTTTTTTAGTATTATTTATATACTGTTATATTGTTTATTAATGTTAGAGCTAACTTTTATTTTTGTATTTTCTGGTTTTATTAAAAAATAATAATAATAAATTAACCCCCCAAAAAGATTTGAAGTAAATGAATGTATGGGTTTTGTGCGCGTGTGAAGTATGTGAATTCCTCAGGATCTTTGCAGCCGCCCCGGAGGGTCCTTCTTGTGACTAACCTGGTCACTGACCAAAGCCTTTCTGAATCCTCAGACTGAGACTGTGTAAGATTTGCAGCTCAGCAACATTCAGACTCCAAATAAGGATAATCAGTCTTCATTTTCAAACTTTCATTACAGCAACTCTGAAAGTCTTGCACCTTTTCTTAATTGCTTCAGTCATAAAACATGCAAAAACAATCACCAGAAGAAAGACTGTTAGTCCTGGGATAAGTCACACATTTAACTGCAGGCTAAAACATGTTTTATACATTGATGACGGAGACAAAAGACCTGTAGGCCATCATATGTTTCTGTCCATTATTTTTGCTATAGTGTGCTTTGTCTCCTGATCGTTCCACTGCAAACCACACACGTCTCATGATGAGCCAATAAATTAACAAAGACTTAACTAACGTTATCGTGTGTAGTGCTTCCAACTTAAAGCTGCATTCACAAATGTAACTTTAATGAGTAAAAGCACAAATAAAAAAATACTGTAGAAAGAATGGATATATATATTATATATATATATATATATATATATATATATATATATATATATATATATATATAGCTGGAATCTAGACATAGAAGAAGCTTAAATGTAACAAACTGTTACATTTTTGTCTAACATATTGATAAATAGATATAAAATGAGGTGTGTCTAAACCAGGTTTATTGTGGTTGACTAAAACTATAAAAAAAGTTTTTTTTTGTTTGTTTTTTTAATGTTTCACTTTATTTCAGCTAGTTGCCAAGGCAACTTTTTTCATGCTTGACTTGATTTACTAAAATAACTATAACTAAAGAAAAATGTAACATTGATAAAAAATAACACAATATATACAGAGACATTAAAAAAACCTAAAATGCAGAAAAATTGCAAAACTTTAGGAAAAAAAAAAGAAAAAATCTAAAAATAACATAATTCAAAATATTAAGAAAAATATAACGGTATATAAATGATACCAAAACTACTAAAACTAAATCTAATAAATAAAAATAATAATAAAAACTATACAGACATATTTAAAAACAAAGCTAATAAAAATGACAAAAACACTCAACAATATTAGTAAACCTTTAACTAAAATTAAAGTGAAAACCCAAAATATAAAACTAAAATCTAATTTAGAATATTAACACAAATTATTATAGTATATCAGTGACACTGCAATGAAACTCATGGCTGATAATGTACGATAAGAAAAAGAGACATATAAACATCGATTTTAAAATCATTTAAAATACAAAAATAAAAAAGGAAACAAGTTTAATTTAAAATGGTCTAAAATGAAGGATAATATTATTCAAAAATAATACAGTTAATGAAATTGAAAGAATGCAATAAAATCAGTGTTGTTTTTCTGTCCTGGTCTGTCATAGCACAAAAGTGCAGCAAATAATATTTATATTAAATGTTTGCGAGATTTTCAGATAAGTTAACTACTGTATGTGTATTAAATTATAGTGATTATGTCTTTATTTCAGCTAGTTGCTAAGGCAGCATTTCTATTTGTTTCCATTTGTGTTTCATTGTTGTGCAGCAGGTTATCATCAGTTACTGATAAACCGTTTTCTTGAAGAACATCACATTATGAACTCATGGTGGTGCTGCAGAGCTGTTTTACTCTAACAGGAGCAATAAGAGGGAAAATATTGATTTTACCTCATTATTTCAGTATCAACAGACTCTCGAACCACTTCCCGTGTTCCTCATAGTGTTCAATGAGAAATAAAGCCATGAATATAAGCTGGCAATTCAGGGACACACGTGAGGTTTGCAGATTTCCAAGAGAATGCCGTTCTGGAAGTTTAACGGACACATTGCATGTAAACTGGGGCTAGTTGTCACAAGATCTCAGTACATCTGTAAGTAACTAGCAGCTTTTCAGTCATGCTTGTATTCTCTGGTCGTTTGTTCATACCAATATCATATTTGCTGTAGTTGATGAATAAATGAAATAAAATCACAAGGATAAGAGTCACCATATGATGAAGGCAGATCTGAACTGTGGAATGAGTATTTGACACAAATATCAGATTGGGGCAAGTTGTCACATGTTGTAGTATAAGAAAATATATTTTGTATTGTATATAAGACATTTTTTAAAGGACACTGGTCCTCTTTGACTGTCATTATATGGACAAAAAACAAACGTGTGTGTGTGTGTGTTTTGCAGAACAAAGAAAATCACACAAGTTTGAAACAACATAATTTCATTTATTTATTTATTGCATACAACCTGCATTTGTTAAATTTAGTATTTATTTTAGATTTTTTTTTTTTTTGTTAGAGGACATCCAACATTTGAGATCTGTACCAAAATAACGTATTTTTATTTATTTATTTATTTATTTATTTATTTATTTATTTATTTATTAGTTTGTTTGTTTGTTTGTTTGTTTGTTTGTTTAATTTATTATTTTATTTTATTTTTATTTGGTAGAGCACATCCAACATTTGAAAATCCATATCAAAATAATTTTTTTCTCACTGAAGAAGGAAACAAGCACAGAGAAACACTGATAGAATTACCAATTCACTTTAAAAACTGCGTCCTTCCACTGTCTAAATAAAAATCTTTATCTTTAAAATATTCCTGGTAAAACACACAAATGTGTTTTGCCATTATTTCTCTCTTTTTGTGTTACAGTATTTGTTTTTTGACTGGAATATGGCCTGCTAATGCTCAACCTAAATGGGACTCATTAAAGTTGAATTAATTCCTCAGTGGCTAATTGCAGTAGCGTGGAGTACGCTTGCCGGTTTTTCCATCATTTTGTCCAGGTACAATGTGGTCTGACCCGGTAAAGAGCACTTTGCTGAAGCCTTGCTGAAAACGCTATTGTTTTAGTGATGAATAAAATAGTTAGTGCTGAGGACGACGTCTATCCTTTGAAGTGGTGACAATGAGAAATTCTCGATTAATAGCATTTCAAAGGGACGTCCAGATGAAGGTGATGCTTAATTCTGTGTAACAAGCAACAGGCGTATTATTATTATCATTATGTTGATGGAAAAATGCATCTTTTCTGCTAATGGCTGTTAGAAGGGGCTCCGTACGACACACGTTTTAGGGAACCTAATGTGTCGATTCAGAGAAAGCTTGCCTTTTCAGATTGTAATTGAGAGCACTTCAGTTTCATCTCAAAAGCACGAGGCTTTGTTGAAGTAAATGCGAAATGTTTTCAAATGAAGCGTGGATTGGTCTGCCCATTTGACTAGCATTATGACACATTTCCCATTGCGTCTCAGACAGTTCAGCTAATGGCTCGCTCACATCTGCAGAGCTCATTGTTGTGCATGCGGTGATAAACACTGAAGACGTCAATGAAGGGTTACCTGGGTTTTGGCACTCGGGTATGCCTCTGAAGGGCCTTGCAATTAAAAACACAAAGATGACAGCTAGATACACTGCTGCTGAAGCAGGCTGGACTTGCTTTGGACAGTCTGGCTTTAAATTTGGCTATTGTGTTTTTTTAAATTATGTGATGTCTGATTTAAAAGCACATGCATTATACTATCAACAGAGCTAAACCATGCTAATTAATAAAACCATGTTGATTAAAAAAGGTGTCATGAACTGCCTTTGTTTTTTATGTTGTACTGTTCTCTGAGGTCCATTTATGTTATCAAGATTCTTACATCCAAAAACATAATTTAGAAGTTATAGGCTATTTTCTGTCCTGTTTTAACCCCCCTCATCAATTCAATTCAATTCAATTCAAGTTTATTTGTATAGCGCTTTTTACGATACAAATCATTACAAAGCAACTTTACAGAAAATTAAGTTTCTACAATATTTAGTAGTCAGAACGCTCATCAGAACGCTCTGTCTGAATAGGTGTGGAGGATTGTAGACTCAGAAGTAAACGCCCTCTGCTATGATTGGCTAACATCTGTGTATGTTTGACAACCTATCTTCCTCACAGATGGACGCTGCTGTTTTAGGTTAAAAATGCATAAATACTCAGTACATATCAAATGATCTGTAATAACAGACAAAGCAATAGTGATCACAGTTACTCACGGTTACTCATACAGATCCAATATACTTATAGCATCATCTTTTAGTTTCAATCTTTCTGAAAATTGTTTGTAAATGATTCTGTGGTAAAAAAAAATAAAATAAAAAATTAAGTGAACAAAGGACCGAGTTCTTCGCTAGACGCGGTCTAGCACTCCATTAAAAATAAAGTTCATCAAATAAATTTTATTGTTTGGTTTCTGCGTAGACCTGCATTAGCGTCTCTCGTTACTTACACTACCTGTGTGAATCGGTGGGTAGGGCTAAAAAGGCAGTGATGCAGAATCAGTGGGTGGGGCTAAACAGACAGCAATGTCGAATCGTGGAGCTAAACAGGCAGTGATCATGTAGAATCGGTGGGTGGAGCTAAACAGGCAGTGATGTAGAATCGGTGGGTGGAGCTAAATAGGCAATGATGTAGAATCAGTGGGTGGAGCTAAATAGGCAGTGATGTAGAATCAGTGGGTGGAGCTAAATAGGCAGTGATCATTTAGAATCAGTGGGTGGAGATAGACAGGCAGTGATCATGTAGAATCAGTGGGCGTGGCTAAACAGGCAGCGATGTCGAATCGGTGGGTGGAGCTAAACAGACAGTGATGTCGAATCAGTGGGTGGAGCTAAACAGGTAGTGATGTATAATCGGTGGGTGGAGCTAAACAGGCAGCAGCTTCAAATCAGTTGGTGGGGTTAAATAAGAAGCAATGTAGAACCAGGTGTTGATGATCTTCTGCGATATATATATATATATATAGGGCTGGACAAGTTAACGTGTTATCGCTTTAATTAATTAACGCCGACATTTATTTTATTGTGTGTTAACAAGTTTTTTTATTATTATGAAAGTCTGTTGCTTACTGGCTCTGAATAACTTGTTTTTCTATAACTATAAAATATTTTTTATAAAAACGTTAATGTCCTTGCAGTGGCAAATAGCTTTGGTTTTATATTTAAAATATGTAAGTTGAGATTTACAAGAAGATGTTTTAACTGCTACTATGTAAAAGGAATACTTCTAAAAAAATAAATAAAAAAAAGCACCTTATTTGTTTAAAGTGTTTGCAAACCAAATTTTTTTGCACTTTTGTTCATATAGCAGTACTTTTAAACCAAAAACATTTTTTTTAATTCATTATTGAATTTTTTGCATAACAATGCAATTAATCAAAAATAAAATTATGCAATTAATTGTAATTAAAATATGTAATTGTTGCCCATTCTGTCAGACGATTAATCGCGATTAATTGCATCCAAAATTAATTTTTTTGTTTACATAATATATGTGTGTGTACTGTGTATATTTATTATGTGTATATATAAAGACACACTCATACAGCATATATTTTTGAAAATATATACTTGTATTTAAGTGTATGCATTTGTATTCATATAAATTATATCATATATAAATATATTTCATATATATATAACATAATTTTATTAAATATTCAAATGCATGTGTTTGTATACACATAAATATACACAGTACACATATATTATGTAAACTTTTATCTTTGATACGATTAATCACAATTAATCGTTTGACAGCACTTATACGCTTTTTAATTATTTACATTATTATTATTAATTTTGTTTTTTGTTGTATTTAGTTTTTTATTTTTAATTTTAAGTATTACTTATACATTTTACTTGTAAATTTTACTTTACTGTTTTTTTTTTATTTTAGTTTTTTTTTTATATGTACTTTTTAGTTAAATATATAGTTTATTGCACTAACTGTTGTTCAATCCCATTCTTTTCAGATCATTAATCAGCAAATCCTCTGTAAAAAAACGGCAGAAAGTGATCAAAGGCACACAGGTACATTTTTTAATAATGTAGTGTATTACAGTGAAACGTTCAACATTAAAGCATTAATAAGTTCTGTTTAAAATCTGAACATTTGGCAGACCTTTCAAATTACAGGTATGTGTAAAGAAAGACCATGATTAATATTAGAAGTTTAGTTCTCACTGGAAATGGAAGGTCACATTTATGTAAATAGAGAGCAGTAGGTCATTCATTTATACAGAAATGATCATACTGTGCACAGTGTGCATACCGAGTACTACAAAAACAGTAAGTGGTATGCTGTTCTCAACACACTAGAAGAATTGATTATTTAGGAGGAATTTGGTATGTCCTCCACACATTTACAGCCTCTAGAGGGCAGCAAAACTCTCGTACACATTTCATTTAGGTTTGACACTTGGTGGCCCAAATCTAATCATTTGTCTGTAAGGATAGTCGGATAGATGGGTACTTGCATGTTATTTATTTGAACACTGTACGCCATTTATAAATATTGGACACAGCATGGTATACATCTGGCCCACACTCACACACACACACACATATATGCTAGTCAACATTTGAAATGGCTCAAAACCTTTTATCAAAGTTGTCCTAAATCCTAAAAGCGTTTGAACTTTGATTAACTTTTTTTATCCACTTAAAATGTTGACTACTGTGTGTATGTATATACATTAATATAAGTATTATTATATAAGTATAATATAGGTTTAGTTTTATTAGAATAATTTTAATAAGTAAAACTTTATATTTAGCCTATATACTGTGTGTGTGTGTGTGTGTGTGTGTGTGTGTGTCTTATATATAATTTTGTTTTATTTTAAAGGCTGATATAAATACAAAAAGAACAAGCTCATTAAATTTGGCATAGACATTTGCTTATAAAATTGCTTTAACGATTATGTGCTCTTAAAGCACGCGTGCAAGCAAGACGTTTGGGCCTTTACAGCAGAGAGTTACACACGCACACATTTCAGGATCCAGCGTCTGGCTGTATGTTTCCCTGAAAAGTAAATGCGAAATCAGCAGCACTCAAATCACATTTCTTGGACATGGAAGGGGGCGATTCCTGACTGTGCAGCTTAACTGAACCTTTTACGACGGCTCCAAGAAATCCACACACTATTCGCTCGCCTTGCTCCATGGTGACACCCACATCTCTGGCAGCTTAGCGATTTACATTTTAGCATAATGCCAGCCATAGAGGAGGCACAAGGCAAGGGCGATAAGTTACAAAGTGCTCCGGGGGTAAACCTTGTAAGAGAGGTTTTGGAGCTATTTACAGTGCTTCAGAAATCCTTCAAAGATGCGCCAATTGGGGAGGAGATTGTTCGCAGCGGTGCATGCTTCGCGCACAAAACGCAACACAATGCGCGAGGAGCGCGACGTGACCAGATGGCACTAATTCGAATATCCTCATTTTATCGCATGCTTTTGAGGGGAAAAAATGTGGTCGGGGCAAGTCGGAAAATAAAAGGGAAATATAACGTTTCAGTTTTAGCGAAATACAATTAGGAGCTTTGTCGCCAGTCAAAAGCCAAAAGCAAAAGTGTGCCGGATGAAAGGCGTGCGAGAAAGAAAACGAGAAAAGGGCTTAAATGATTTCTAAGATGCAATTTAATTTTCAATATGGGACTATTAAATTTTTGAGGCACATCCACTGTTGAGATATGTTTTCGATTGTGCAATTTCACATAACAGAATGCGGCTGAAATGCAAAAATCGCAACAATGGAGGTGGGGAGAAGCAATGGCTTTTTCTTCTCTTATCGAAATTGCTTTCTGTAGAGTTGTTCCATTTGAAATGCATTTAATTGCAAATAAAAAAAGGAGTGGAGAGAAAGCCGTGCGCCTCCTAAGCCTTTCTCATCTGTTTGGACGCAGGGAGAGAGAGTATTCAAACGTGGAGCGGCCCAGACAATAAGAAGAAGCGGGCGTGCTCTGAATAGCCCAATCTCTGCGCAGGCCAATCCGCTGGCGTCCCTCGGCCGGTAAACAGGGGCGGACCTCCCGCCGAAACAGAGAAAGAGCTCAGAAGAGTCGGTGTTTTCCTGCAGAAAGTTTGCGTAACTCTCACTTTGCTTCATGTAGCATTGCTCAGACGATGCACGGTGCGTATTGAGTTTTGAGTATTGAGGTGACTGTTGACACACAGTAGAAAGAAATACTAACAGTAGGCCTATATTTATGGACTTTTTTACGAAATGACACATTAACATGAATAACACATTAATTTGAAATAACAATATTTTGAGAAAGAATAAAGGAATAATACTACAAATAATAAATAAAAATAAATCAATCAATAAACTAAAATTAATACATGAAAATAAATAAATACAGCTGAAATCAAAATACACCTGGAATTTTATAGTGTAGCTAAAATGTCCCCATCAGTGAAAAAAACAACATCCATTAATTAAGTATAACATATTTCAAGGGAGAATAAAAAATAAAATTAAATAAATAAATATAGCTAAACTACAAGACTATGATATATGATGATATTTAAATTTTTTATTGTAATCATTTTTTTATTTATTTATTTACACTTTATTTTACAGTGTCCTTGTTACATGTGCTTACTATTGTAATAGTAATTAATTATGCATAAATTAAACCCTAAACCAAACCCTGATCCTAACCCTAATTATATAGTAAGCACACATAGTTAATTAATATTACTCAGTACTTAAAATGTATAATTACAGTATATATAACAAGGACAAAATAAAATGTAACCAATCATTTTAATATGAGTACAATATTATTGATTAATTTTAATATTTACTTGATTTTCTGTTTTACAGACTGAAGTAATTACAGAAGGAACAAGCTCCTTAAATCTGGCATAGACAAACAATAAATTAATTATATATAAAAAAATTCATTTCATTTTATGAAGCATCGACTTTTTCAGATTGTTCTCCTTAGGAAATGCACCAAAATTAGGAAGATGTTGATAAACAGTGAAGAGTATTCAATAAATAACAATGTATTTATTGACTACTAACAAATTATGTATTAAAAAAAACATATTTGAAGAGAGAAAATAAATAAACATCAATAAAAAATAAAATACCAAAGTACATCTTGCGTTACAAAGTGTAAAAAGTCCACTTCATTCTGTGTCTTTCTTTCAGGAGAAACATCTGAGGAGCAGGTGACGTCCTCAACCAGAAACAACTGATTTGTGATTTTATTTTCAGGACGCTCTTGGCCTTCTCCCGGAGGATTGTGGGTAGATTGCCGACGATCCCGAGAAGAAGCGAGCGAAGTGAGACCCTTCAAACTTTCTTTGCCATTCCTCAATTCTGTTTTCCCCCCAAACAAAGATTTATACATATTTATATGAGCCGATTGACGGGAAGGTGGTCCGGAGGAGGGGAGCAGAAGCGGCGGAACTGCAGAGGTAAACTTTATGTAAATGCCATAAAGTAATAGACTTGTAGTGCAAATCACACCATTTTATCTTTAATTTTGCCGAGCCGCCCCTTCCCAGCATCCTCTCGGCATCTCTACGGCACGTCCCATCTCTCCCTCCCCCAAAGTCCTCTTTCCGTGGGCTTAAAGGTGCATCGGAGATATGCATTTAAGCATATTCAGAACACGGGGCGTGAAATTAAATGTGTGACAGAGTGGGAAAAATATACAGGCGCGGGAGATGCCTTAAAAATAGTCATTTATGCAGATGGAAAAGGAGGGGAGTTGAAAATCATTTGCGACAGGATGACCCTCTCCGCAAGCTGTCTACCTCTCACTGTTCTCGGCCCTAATCTCTCGCTGTATCTTCATTTTTCATTGAACTCGCCAGTTTGCTGCTAAGCAGCCTTGTAGATAAGGCGAAGTGCTAAAAGGAGACAACTGAAGGTGCTCAGTGGGTCCGTTTCTATTGCACTTTCACCCAAGGCAATGGGCAGAATTTAACGGATTCCTTCCAACATATGTTTTTGCCAGATAAGTAAACAGTGTGTGTCGGCAAGGAAGAAAAAAAAAGCATTTGCAATTTAATGACATTACAGCTCCCAGCTTAGCCCTTCTGTGCTGCCAGGCGCCGAGTGGAGAAAAGGAAAGAGCGGAAGAATGGAACCGGGTGTCATCAGCGCACATGTGTGTGTGTGTGTTTCCTCTTTTTCCCATCTCTCTGCTCCTTATTCTTGTCGCTGCTTCGTTCTCTTCCGCAGACTTTCCTCAAGTTTGTGGCAGAAGCTTTTTTTAGTCTAGCGCTCGAAAACGTTGATGAGAGAAAATTCTGAATTTGAGTTCTGGATCCGGGTCTGGAATTTGGACTGAACTGGCCACGCCCCACGGGATGCCGAAGAGGATTTCCCAAAATAATGAAGGAAAATCATTACAACAATATGAGCAAGAATTAGAGTAGAACTACTTAGGTGTTTGTCCATTTTAATTCCATTTGGTGTCGATTAGATCAAAAAAAGTTATTTCATTTAATGTAATGCTATTTAAATCAGAATCTCTTTATTAGGCAAGTATTCAAACATAACTTTAAATTTCATATAATTATTACATTATTATAATATTTATTATTTTATAAAACATTAACTACTTAACTTTTTTTAAATATTTCAATACAATTTTAAAATATTTATATATAGTAATATATATATATATATATATATATATATATATATATATATATATATATATATATATATATATATATATATATATATACTTATATGTATAGATTCTATAGATGGCATTATATAAAAGTTTATGAATTTAATTTACTGAAATTATTATTTTAATCAGAATCACAGAATCAGAATCTCTTTATTAGGATTTGTGCAAGTGTGCAAGCATATGTGACATATATAATAATCATTATATATAATTATATATATATATAATTGAAATTAGAATCTATTTATTAAGTTTGTAAGCATACAAAAATGTCATTATTATAATATTATATAATTATAATATTAATTATAATATATTAAATGCACTATACTTATAACATTATTGTAATTATGTAATTGTAGCTATAAAACTTTAGTATAGTTATGCCCCCTGCCCCCAGTTTCTGCAGGGTTGTTTTTATCTAATATTTTTGGAAATGTTTATGTTGTGCAATAAAACGCCTTAGTAATTCACACCAAAAGGAGAAAATGTTAGAAAAAATAATATTTGAAACCATTTTAATTAATTCTATTTGAATTCCGTTCTGCATTCCGTTTGTTTGCTCAATTCAAATTCCGCTCTCAAATTGGAATTTTAAGAAGACGTTCTGATTTGATTCCGACCCAGTTGACGTTTGGTCCCACGCTCATTTGCCTCATTTCCGCTCAATTTTTCCGGCTAGGTAAATGGGGCTCAGTGAGACACTGGGCCTTAATTCCAGAAAAACGTCCCTTGGGGAATTCTGGAGGGCCACATAATCTCAGTGTCTCTATTTCAGGCAGGCAACACAAGCATGGCCCGTAAGACCGTGGGTGAAGCCCCCTGCCCCCATCTCGCTTTCTCCCCCGGTGTCTTGACAGTGACTTATTATGGCAGGCTAATTGTGCAGGAAAGCAGATTATGGAAGTGTTAGGATGTAACTCCTTGACCGTGTGCTAATGTGATGTCAAGCTTTTTTCTTTTTTCGAGGGTGAAGCACTGCCAGCTACATGCCAGGGCACTCTTTGGCACCGCCTGTAATCTGTCTTTGGTATTAACTCAGCAAAACGGCTTGTTGGAGTGCGGATCCTTCACTAATTATTGCTACAAGAAAGACTTATATTGGCGGTGTTGATCTTTCATTAAGCGTGCTATATGGAAAGGCATTGGCAGGCATCACCCCCCCCCCTTCCTTAAAGGATACACGGTCGCCCTCGGGGCACGAGGATTGCTAAAGCATCTTACAGAGGAGGAAGGGGGCCGAAAATTTGGGTCAGGCGTGTTTGCCAAAAACAAGAATTTCAGGTCCTGCTTTAAAGGAGATACTTCGCTCTCCGCCTTTATTCTGCATGCAAACATCAGCTCTCACATACATGATGTATTGTAATTTTGATTTTTAATTCTGTGCATCGCTTTGGAATAGAAAAATGGCAACTGAGATCTCTTTAATGTCTCTTTTTTTCTCCTAAGCATCTGAGAGAAAGTTGAGACCTAAAAGATTGAATCACATAAATGCATTCTAATCTGTGATTTTTGATTTGTAATTTTGTGTATCACCTTAGAACTTCATGAAATTAAAGGAAGATTAAATGGAAAGTTTGCAATATAAAGAGGGTCAATATATAATAACTATGAATAAACATTTGCATTGCTGCATTTAGCAGATGCTTTTATCCAAAGCTACTTACAAAAGAGGAACAAAAAAAAGATCAGTAATGCATGTTTCATCTAAGATCTCACTAATGTCTCAAATTAT
This sequence comes from Cyprinus carpio, assembly GCF_018340385.1. Classification (NCBI taxonomy): domain Eukaryota; kingdom Metazoa; phylum Chordata; class Actinopteri; order Cypriniformes; family Cyprinidae; genus Cyprinus; species Cyprinus carpio. The sequence continues at coordinate 30,984,939 of NC_056605.1, read as the reverse complement.
GCTCCCCAAAGTGTGCAATCAAAAGTCAGAGACCTCAATATGAACTCAAGCATTTCTCACTTAATAATCTGAGCTGATATTCACTTAATTTATTTAGTTGTATACCCTATGACATCTATTTACTTTTTTTATTTTTAATTTTTTACTTTTTTTTCTCTTTTTAAGAAATTTTAGAAACAGCTTGTTAATAATTTAATAAATTAATTATATCTTATTAAGTAATACATTATATTAAATATAATAATTCTAAATAATTATTAAACATAAATGTTATTTTATATATAATATTTATTTAATATATTTTATATAATGTTATATATAAAAGTTAATTAATTTATTGTTATGAATCTATCATTTAATTGAAAATCAGAATCTCTAGTCAAGTGCATACAGGGAATGTTACTTTATATTTAATATAATTATTATATAAATTTTATATATAATGATATGTACTTTTATAATGTATGTTTTAATATTTGAATTAAATAATCATTCATTATTAAATATAATAATTATATACATTTATATATGTTTCTAGATGGGGAATTTCTTACAATGTTTATATGCGATGAAATGTCTGAGTAATTCATACTCATTCTGGATGACAACTATTGACTCCTTTTTTGCATCTGAGACAAAGTTGAAACTTCAAAGATACAGCGTTGAATTTCCAAAGGTATGAAAAAGCAATCAGTTCACCTGTCATTGCACACATCAGAGCATTTAATTAAATGTAGATATTTCAGCACAGCTACTCTTCAAAACTGAATACAAAGTTGCATACTTTTACCATGTATAAATAGCATGATTTTGACAAAGTGTTTGTATCTAGGCACTTAACATATCCGAGGTCGTGTTAATAAAGCTCTCTCGCAGGCAGCCGCTCCTCTTACGTTTGCTTTAGCTCTACCTGAGCCCACCGGCCTGTCACCTCTGATTGTAAATCAAATTACTGAGACGTACAAATTCATTACCTAAACATGAGCGTTTGAACATTTATTTATCCTGCGTCAAACTGCATTTGTTAAACTAATATCAGCAGATGTGTTGAGAAGTGCAGAGTGACACCAGAACCCAATGAGTCTGACATTAATGGCCTAATGAATCACATTTACACACTGTCCTACATACATAAATGCACGTCTCATTATTGCATGATGCTGCAGATGATATTTTGGTGCACATTTCACCCTAATGATCCAGTTTAAGTCAGAATGTGTGTCGTTTTAAATGCATCGCTGCCGTATCAACAATGAGCGAGAGCTAGAAAGGTCTGAGGGTTATTCAAGGTTTCAAACACACTCGTGGGTTAGGAAAGAGTTCATGAAGACGAATACAAACAACGGCATTCTGGTTGACTGGAAAACTTTCTGGAAAAGTTGGCACTGTTGACACATTGATGAGTGATGTGACAAAAAGAGAAAGTGTGTGTTGGGGGGGGGGTGCTTGGGGTTGCAAACAAGTTTTGCAATTCATGAGCATTTCATAAAATCCACACAATCTTTTTATTGTGTGTGCATTGTAAAAAACACAGCAAAGCATTTTGATTTGGGGTCTTTTTATTAGTATTCTAGAAGATTCAAATTAGTGATCATCAAATCTTCGTAAATAACATGCAGATTTTTCTACAATGCACTGAATTGTGTATTTGTATTCATTGTTTTCTGGCATGGAATGATACGTGTATATCTTGTTGTGATTCCCACTATGGACTTCATTCTGTAAGAAAGAGCATTCAAAATAGATTAAGTGTGTTATTAGAGTCGCTATTTGTTCCAGTTATGCACAAACAGGGGTTTGATTATGTGCTTTTGGTTGCTGTAGCAAAAAATTACATTTATTTGTGTTTAAATATTGTTATGGTGGTTGTTTTGTCAAATAACGTATTGAGCGCTCAGTTGTAGTACTCTGCTTAAAAACAAAAACAAAAAAATACAAAAATTGTGAGTTGAATTTATCTATCATAGAATACAATAAATATGATTCAGGGGTGAATTAGTATTATTTGATTGCAAGCAATGGGCTATATAGTAATATTACTGAGACAACTAAAGAAAAACTGAAATGTTTGACTGGATCCAGCACCTTTAACATTAACAGCAAAAGCTATTGGAAGTGCTTTTGCTTCTTTAAATGTTTTTAAGCTTGTTTATCTAAACTAAGTGTGTGCTTTTAGTTGGATTTTATTTTTTGCATTTAGCAAATGTGACCTAAATCTCAGGCCACTAACTGAGACTGGAATGGAATGCAATGCAATGCAATGGAATAGAATCCAACAAAGTGCAATGCAATACAATAGAATAAAATGCAATGCAATAGAATAAAACAGAACAGAATGCAACTGAACAGTATATAACATAACGCAATGGAATGGAAAAGAACAGAATGGAATGTACTGCAAAAGAGTAGAATGCAATGCAATAGAATAGTATATAATGGAACACAATGTAATAGAATAGAACAGAATTGTATTCAACAGAATAAACTAGAATGCAATGTAATAGAATAGTATAGAAAGGAATGCAATGCAAAATAATGGAATGGAATGCAACGCAGTAGAATAAAACAGAGTGGAATGCAATGCAATAGAATAGTATAGTATATAACGGAACACAGTGGAATGGAATAAAATGGAATAGAACAGAGTGCACTGCAGTAGGATAGTATAGAATGGAATGCACTGCAGTGTGATGGAATAGAATAGAACAGAATGCACTGCAGTAGAATAGTATAGAATGGAATGCAATGCAAAGGAATGGAATAAAATCCAACAGAACAAAATGCAATACAGTAGAATTGAATAAAATGCAAAGTAATAGAATAGAACAGAACAGAATGCAATTTAACAGTATATAACATAACGCAATGGAATGGAATAGAACAGAATGGATTGTTCTTTAACTGAGTTGAATGGATTGGAATGTAATAGTATATAATGGAACACAATGCAATAGAATATATCAGAATAAAATAGAATACAGTGTAATAGAATAGAATACAAAGGAATGCAGTGCAAAAGAATGGAATGGGATGGAATGCAATGCAGTGTAATAGAACAGAGTAGAACAATGGAATGGAATAGTATAGTATGTAACGGAATGCAGTGGAATAGAATGGAATGGAATAGAATAGAACAGAACAGAATACACTGCAATATAATAGAATGCAATGCAACAGAATACTATATAACGGAATGCAATGCAGTAGTATAGAACAGAGTTAAATGCACTGCAGTAGGATAGTATAGAATGGAACGCAATGCAGTACAATGGAATAAAATAGAACAGAATGCAATTTAATAGAATTTAAGGAAATGTGATGCAATGGAATGGAATGTAAAAGAATCAAATAGACTTGAATGCAATAGAATAGAACAGAATCGTGCAACATAGAATCTTTTAGATGTGACTATTTTGACTGCGTTCAGCCTCGAGTGCCATTTTTCTTGAATATACATTACAATATACTATAATCTGGCACAGGTTTGCCGTGTGAGCTTTAAGAACAACTGTGAGGGCAAATCCATATGCATACAGCAATATGTAAAGAATAGGAATTCAGAGCAGGCCATGCTTAAATAATCCTGTTGAAATATGAATAAATGAAGCTGTACAAATTGAAGCCAGTTAGGATTTTTTGACACCAACAATAATAATAATCATTATTATTATTATGAACGCTCACAGAAATCCTGTGGGAGGCGAAGAAGGTTCCTCAAGAGGAGTTTTTGAGCAAATGAGAGAGATTCACTCGTTCTCATTAAGGATGTAATCTGCAGCCCCCCACCAGATCAGCTCAGTAATAAGCAGAGAAAATAATCTGCTTTATTGATAGGCATATGTAGGTTTGAGTGTACCGACTGCCAGGTACTTATCTTTTTTTGCGCATGTGGTGTCTCATAGGAGGATATAATACTTTGTGACTAACTCCTGAGGCTAAAAGTTCTTCAAATTCATTATTTTCTATTTCTCACTGATACATTTTAGCCTCCAAACCAGGGAATTTAATATGATGGCAGACAATCTGTGCCAGCAGTTAACTAGAGAATGAACAAAAACATCTTGTCAGCTGACAGAATATTTCTCAAAGACTATGCATATTTAAAAGTGTGTTTTTATTTCTCATGAATTTTAGAAATCCTCAAATCTCTGGGACAGAAGACATTTTTAGTATGCAAACATGTGAAAAGATAGTAATATTTTAGTACGTTATTGTGTGAATCATTCAAAATGAAATATAGGACAGCGGCAATGTACAGCAAATAAATAAATTACCTAGAAATAGAAGATTATTTCATCATTTGTAGAAATAAAAAACACTGTCAGTAATAGTTTGATATGCTGTATTTAAAATAATGACAGGTTATTTTATATATATATATATATATATATTCCTATTTATGTACAGTGATTGCTTTGAATGCATCTAGTTTCTTATAATGCAACCTCATTTATGAACAGTGCTGGGTAGGAACTGATTACATGTAATCTGGATTCCAAAAATTAAGTACTTGTTATTAGATTACGTTACATTTTAAAATACTTGTTATCTGATTACAGTAACTTTGTATTGATTACATGACTGCATATTATTCACATGGGCACATGACATGCATGTAAACAGGCAGAATATTTCATATTTCTTTATAATTAAGTGTTTTATTTTGATTGAAATATTTATTTTAATTTAACATTTTTATGATAAATTTTTTCATTAGCTTTTCATTAAATTCACAAACCCCCTGCAGTTCCTTTCCGAACCTTTGACATTGATGTTTAATGCACTTCATGTTGTTAATCACAACAAATGGAATATTTTTATTATTATATCAATATGGTACAAGATTATTTTTTAATCAATGTGATAAACAAGTAAAGTAAAAAGTAATCTGTTTATATCACCTGAAATGTAATGGATTACGGTACTAACTACATTTTTTGTCATGTAATTTGGACTACAGTGTGTAAATAATTTGTCTGTTTTAAAAATGTCAATCTCTACACAGAATCGTCCTTCAGCGACTGTCCCGCTCAGTTTGTTTGGAGTCGAACTGTCGCCCATCTCACGCTGTGAGTGAGTGTGTCTTTCCAATTTTCATCATGTGATTTTCTGCCTTCCTGCAGGGCCTCGCTGCTGTACACGGCTTATTGTGTACAATACCTTGACACAAACTTCCTCTTTTAAGTACAGAGTTCAGACTTCAGAAGACGTGCAGTGTTTATGTGAGTGTATATCTCATTTCTTCTAGTGACCTTGGGCACAGTGACACGGGCGAGTTCTGAAGCTTCGATTTGACACGTCAAGATGTTGCAGTAATGCGAGATAATTTTGGGTTTTTTGCCCTCCTCGGAGCAATCTGAAGTAAGGAAATGTGGCAGAGTCCTTCTCCAGAGATTACAGGTAATACAGTCCATTGCCCCCATAAACATGCTTGACACAAGGCCCTCATGATGGAGCGATTGCTCCAGGAGAGACTTTTTCACACTTTAATTTGCCTTAAATGAACTAGAGAAGTCAGCGAGGGCTTTGAGATGCTGCGCCGAGAGAGAGGCTGCAGTAAACTACCTCTGTGGTCGCCTCTCTCCCCAAAAATGACATGGAATTACATCACGAGTTCGGTGCGAATCTGCATGCGACTTGTGCAACCTCGTTTAGAGCCAAAATACTCATGTGTGTATATATATATATATATATATATATATATATATATATATATATATATAATCCATGTATCTGAGCTACAAAAATAACATTTTCAAGTCATTATTCCATAATGTGTTATGCATGCATAATTTAACATTTTAATATTTTTATAAAATTTTACAACCAGCATGAAGGATTAGACTCAAATCTTATATTTTAAAATCTCTTTTATGTTTATATTGCAGTGTATTCTGTCTAATTTGTCAAATTCCCATCATCACAGTTTCATTAAATGCTAAACTTTGTTATTTGAGTTTTATTTTTTAAACATGGTGGCACCAATAAATATCTTACGTAATTCTATTTTATAAAGGACATGTTTTCTTATTATTTGTATTATTTTTTTTTTTTTTACCGCCAGCATAAGGGGTCTTATATTATTTGATCTCTTGTGTTTATATTGCAATGTATTCCATCTGATACGTCAATTTCACAGCGTCAGCGGTTCATCAAACTAAATTTTGTTATTTGAGTTTTATTCTTGAACATGGAGGCATTTATATTCATAAATGACAAAAACCTGAGATCAACTTTTCAGATCCTAGTTTTAAGATTTTTGAATATAATGCATCTTGTTCCTTATAATGCATATTATCATTATTATGCATGTTATATTATTTCAATCCAAAATGATAAAAATGTCAGATAATCAGATCTGTTAAATTTGTTGCATTACACAGTATGTATTTTTTTCTCTTTATAGTGTAATATAGTTTTCAAATTGCAGTAAGTGAGGAATTTATTCTTGCACAATACCTTTGAGCCAGTGTTTGGCAGCAGAAATTGATAAATTACTTTCAACAAGTGGCCAAAAGAAAAAAAAAATAGTTGATAACACTATTTGCATGATTTATTTGTGGTGTTATCTGGCCATGCATCATTCTGAAGGACTGTCTTGTAAAAACACATTAGAAGTGCAAATGCGTTTTATTTACTGTACCTTTATGACCTTTGGGAATTCTCGGCTCAAAATATTTAATATTGTTGTTTTGTTTTGTTTTTGAAATAATATCTCACAGATATGTTTTCAGTGTCGTTGCTCATATATTTCCAGTAGAGAGGAAGCACTTTTACACACTTGAGGGAGGAAAAAAAATCTGTGTGTTGAAGCAACACAGAGGATATTTGGGTCATAGGCGGAAACTTCTATTATCATGGCTGGAGTGTTTAGTGAGGCTGAAAAGGATCAAATCGCTAAAAATCAATGAGCGCTTTTAAAAGACACAGTGAATCAGAGTGTGCTGACCAATCGTCCATAGGTTCAAATCCTCAAAGGATTGTTAGGCTGGATAAATGTGGCTTTCTCCTTGTCTGTCATCTGATACTATCACTGTAGTGTGAAATACACACATGCTGGAGAAAAATCCCGCTTGTAATAGTATGTCAGCTTCTGAACTTCATTTAATGGATATTGTGTTTAGGAAATTTAGAGCCTTTTTACATAAACTGTGTGATCTAGTGTCAACTTTAACAAGTTGGGAGCTGTTTTACGAACCCGACACAATTTAAAAAAAAAAACATTGTGCACTGGACTGAGATTTTGGGCTGTTTGGCTTTGCATAGCATGTATTTTATGACTAGTGGAAAGAAAACATTCAAAATACACATTTAAGTGCACTTTATCTATTTGCAGCTGTAGGTTTCAATAAGTATCTTTAAAAGCTGTGAGTTTTTTCTCCACTTCAGCAGCACTTGCACACACCAAGCTTTTCAGATTTATTCTGAAGGTTTTTATAGAGGGATTTATGCATATATCATTAATCTAGTTTTATTTTAGAACTTCATCTATTTGTCTTTTTCAAATATAATGCATATTTTTTTAAAGGCTGTTTCTTAAAATGTTTTTTCTCCTCTTCAGCAGCACTCGCATGCACCAAAATGTACAGTTTTATTCCTACCTATATTCTGAAGGTTTTTACTAAGGGGTTTGTTCATATATATATATTATATTATACTCATTTGCATATTTAAATATAACATTTCAGAAAGCATGTTATACAAAAAAAAAAATAAAAAATACTTGCAATTCTTAATGTTATCAATCAACTGGGAAACTGTCTTTTAGTTAAATATTCTGTCTAATATTCACCTGTGGTGTCTTGCCTTTATGAAAGAAAACCCAACTTGGCACATTATGATAGTTGACACCTGATGATAGTCGAGGATGATAACATCAAAAAATCTTGGCAAGATACCTCAATGTATCTATGCTTACCTCGTGTCAGCGATTTGTGACTCACCGTGAACTTTGTGCCAAAAAAAAAGAGGCACCTTTTGGTTCTGTAAATGAACAAATTTCGTCATTCTTCCAGATTTTCTCATGCGGTTTTTTGAATAGTTGCATCTCTACCTTTCCCATTGGATCTCCTTTCCAGAAAAGAAAAAGCATATCTATTCAAAAGCCATTTAGTTCATTCCTTTCTTGGCCTGTAAACGCATTCATCAATTGTTCTGCTTTGTAGATGGCTTTCTAATGCTAATCTGCCGTGTTAAATATCTTTTTGTTCCCCTTTCACCATTTTGTCATTCAGTTTATCCAGTTTTGGTCACCCATTTTATTTATTTATGCGCCTGGCCTCCATTCATGCGCTCATGTATTTTTTATTATGTTGTTTCACTGTCATCCAGTGTCAACTCACTCTATTCAATGTAGGCTACTTGAAGGACTCGGAGGGACAAAGCGTGTACACATTGCAGTGCTATTCACCCCGGCCAGCTGGATTGCCTGAAAAAAAAGGGGGGAAGAAAAAAAATGAACCTTGTGAAAAGAAATCCTCAACAATGAAACACAGAAGAAGTGCACAATGCTAACAGTTTTCCAAATACCACTGATTGCTTTAACCACAATGAGGGAAAGCAGGCGCTTTTTGCTGAGCTCCACTTCAACAAACAACAGGCTCACAAAGGCCTCCCAACTCATGTTTTGTTCCGACACAAAACCTCCTCGACTGTCTAAATGCTCCTACTGAAGGGAGACAAAGTTCTTTCAGTTAGTGCCCCCTTTTTAAAAAAAGCAGAGGGAGAAAAGAGAGCTGAGAAAAAAGGAAAATGGTCACTGGGCTGGTAATGTGCGCTCTTTTGAGGAGCGGACGACCTTTTCAGGCATTTCTGTGTGCTGAAACGCAGAGCTTTCGTAATATAGAGACCAATTCAGAAACAAAAAAATTGGTTTTCAGGTCATTTAAAATATGCATATGTGGTGACAGCTAAATGATTTTTGAAATATTAGCCGAATCAACCTGGTTGCACCTGCAAAAGTCATTTTAAAGGTCAGGGAAGGTAGAAATAAATCAGCACATTTTCACGTTTTTGCAGTGTAAAGTTAAACATAAAGTGTTAATATATTATTAGAAGTAAATAAATTATTTAATTCAAACATGTTTTTAAAAATATGAAATATCTACTTTGAAATGCAAATCTTTCAGACAAGTTTTTCAGGAGTTTTGGAAAAGCGTGAGCAAAAAAATGTGCAAAAGGTAGAAAATAAAAGAATAAATAGTAACGTTTAAAATATGAAATATCTACTTGGGTTGCATTGAAATGCAAATTTTTAAGGCAAATTCTACACTAGTTTTGCAAAAGTTTAAAAGGTCATCAGAAAGCTGATTTGCAATTAATAAAAGGATCATTCTTGAAACTGTGTCTGTGCTGAAAATAATGTGCATAACACTAAAAAAGATCTACTTTGAAATAACCATATTGCACTGAAATGCAAATTATAAAAATTCTTAATTGGTTTGGGAAAAGAGAGTGAGTTGAAAACAAAAAATAACTAAAGGTCATCAAGAAGCTGCTCTGAAGTTAAAAAAGCATCACTCTTGAAAAGGTGTCTGTCCTGTAAATAATGTGCATATATAGCCCGGAGATTTGTTGATTCGTCTGGTTCATAACAAGTGAAACAAGGTCACTTTTCCAAAGAGAAGCAGGAAGTTCCGTGGAGAGCAGCGATCGCGGTGTGACAATGGAGAATACAGGACAGTGAAAAGATTCAATTAACCGTGGCGGAGGTAATTATCCCTGGACAGTCCAAATTAGTTTTGCATAATTGGTCTGAGCCATACGAATTAACTTCTTAATGTAATCTAAGAGGGCAGTTTACATTAAGAACGACCCGGCACGGAGCACGTTGGGAAGAAAGGCGTAAATTATACGAATGTTTTGAATAATGCAGCACCGTTTGAATGATGTGCATGTGTATTATGCATAATTAATGACAACTGGTGAGTACATAAAACATTAAATGGACAAGAGTGTTCCCATTTTTAATAAAATAGCTCTATTTGACTAAGAAAAGTCTTTCCGAAAGGCCTAAACGGTTTCGTTTTTCTGCTTAAAAGTAGCTTTATCTTCCTTCCTATTCATGATCTGAGTTGTGATAAATCAGGATTTTGGCTCTTGATTACAAAGACCTGCTTGAGATTTCTGAGTAATTCTATTCAAAGCCCGAACAAAAGCGTCCTTTAGAGGATACTTTACACTTCACCTGGTCCGACCAAGTAAAGGCATTCCAGATACAAATCTTGTAAGAACTACAGAGCAATTTCCTTTTTTTTCCGCATTCGCTTTATTATATCCCCCTTGTTCAATAAATGAACGATAGGCATTTTAAGTACATATAAGTGGAATTATGCAAAACATAGAACATACAATTTCACTCGAGTTAGTAAAAAAACGGACTGACTTTCTTACGTGAACGCATCTGACAATCATCTGATGTAGAATATGTCGACGGACCAGCACCCTAGAAATTTCAGAAACTTGGGCATGTTGTTTCTTTTGAATAAATTACACTTATAAGTGCCCATGGTCTCCCTTTGTGCAAATATCAAAGGACACGGCGTGTCCCACGATCAACAAACAGGGTAGTTTCACTGACTGAACAATAAATATTACATACATCCATGGAATATTCAGGAACTCAAAATATAGGCTACACCTGATTTCTAGGCATTTGGAGCACTAACCAGATATGATTTAATAAAACTGTACACATTTACAGCAACATGACTGATTTGAAGAAGAAAAAGAAGAGACAAAAAAAAAAAAAATGCTGGGGGGTTATTCATGGTTGTTTTTTTTTATTATAAAAATTTTTTTTCTCCAATATATCTAAAATGCAACCACTTGAACAGCATCACCCAATTTTCTCTGCGATAGCGGCACATGGTAGACTAGTTACAGAGTCAACAGGTTAGTCTGACGCGGTAGAATTATTCACATTGATAAGGGCGTACTGGATTCGCTCAGCACACTGGTTTGTCATTAATATCCAATCATGATACAAACACATGTGATATCTGATATGACGATCGTGGCATCACATGTTCATGCTCCACGTGTATTGCGTTGATTTCACATTTAGAATCTCTTTCAGAGTCTCATAACGCCGCCGCGTACGCGGGATACGGTTCAAGTTGTGGTTTGCCCATTCCAGGTAGTAAAATGTAGGCAAGAGGTGGCTGGAGCCCTGCAGACGGCCACGCCGCGCAGTTACACGGGATCATGTAGCCCGGGTTTCCCGGCGATGGATGGGAATGCGTGTGGGTATGTGCGCCCGCTCCGGAGAAAGCCGTCGCCGCTGTTGGGTAACCCAACGGTGAGGCGTATGAGAAAGACGGTGGAGAAAGTTCTGTCATTTTTGAGCCGAGGTCAAAAAACGAATAGGGGTTTGTAGACATGGAAGGGTTGAAGAACACCCGTGCCGCGGCTGCCGCCGCCGCCGCAGCAGCTTTATCTGGGTTGCTCATTAACGACTCGGTAAGCGCTCCACTCGGTAAGCCGCCCACTTTCAGCGCCTCGTGCTCACCCAAATTATACGCCATCGGGAACGCGAATTTGTCTTTCTTCATTAAAGTCTTGGGCTTTCGCCTGGGTCTGTATTTGTAGTCAGGGTGTTCCTTCATGTGCATCGCCCGCAGTCGCTTCGCTTCGTCGATGAACGGCCTCTTTTCAGACTCCGTCAAAAGTTTCCACTCCGCTCCTAATCGCTTGCTGATTTCGGAATTGTGCATTTTCGGATTTTCTTGGGCCATTTTCCGCCGCTGTGCTCGGGACCACACCATGAACGCGTTCATGGGACGCTTAACGTGATCCATGGACTTGGACATGATGGCAAGCGCTCGCTTCACCTGCTCAGGTAAAAATCCACCGACGGAACTGTCACTTCGTCAAAGATTAGCGTAAAAGTCTCCGGGTTTGCTTTAAACTCACTGCTTCCTTCCGCCGCGAAGAAAAAAAAAACACAAGTCCAAGCGTAATTCTTCTTAAACTTTCACGAAAGCAATGTTCTCAAATGCATCTTTAGTATATATCCTCAAAAAGTAGCAGATGAAGTCGAAGGGATAAAGATGAAGCCGTCTTCCTCAGCTCTGCTCGCTTGTTGTTTTCCTCTTCACCATGGTGAAGCAGCCGCAGCTGATAACTTAAATCGAGTGATTGTCAGCCGAGAGTTGCAACATGTGAAATAAGGAGCGCACTGGCAGGTACTGAAAGGGCCCTGGGCGCATGCGCACTACAGCTGTCAGACCTGGGGCGCTCCAAAATCCCACCCAGCGCGAGGAACGAGAGTGAAATGATAAACTCACTTTGCTCAGAGTGAAAAGCAGCCCGGCATCGTGTGTGTGTGTGTGCGTTCCCGCTTCAGCGTTTAGGACACAACATGAGTGTACTTTAATAATAGGCTACTACACGTAAGCGTGCGCTTATTAGCCTATACGATTTTCGCATTCAAAATACATTTAGCTGGGAATTTTAGTGGTGCAATCTGTCACTCTCACAAGTCGAATTTAAAATTCTAGAACATTTTCTAAACAAAACAGCATGCAAACCTTTGTTTATAAACAATTAAACTTTAGAATTATTTATATTTTGTCAACGTTCCGTTCAATAACGACCCTAACGAAAAGTGTTCGACTGTTGCTATGGTTACCTCCGCAGGAGAACGCGATTTTTGTCTATTTAACACCAAATGAGTTTTTTTTCTTTTACTCATTTGCATTTTAACTGTCTGTTGTGTTTAGTTCCTGAAACGTTAGAGAACTTATTGACCGTCAATATTGAGTCACCTTCAGCAAATATAACCTAATAAATCACTTTTTATTTATATTTTGTGTTCATATGGCTGATCAGGGAGCGTTCCATTTGCACAGAATGAAATAGGCATGTAATAAATGGTAGGTAAATGTTAATGAACGTAGGTACATTTGGTGCAATACATCACGAAATTAACTCAGAAAAAAAACATCAGCTGTCTTGACCAAACGGAACGCACGTCTTCTTTAATTTATCTGAATACTTCACTAACACACACACGTATTAATAAGCGTGAGGTGTTTATCACACTCACAGAACTTTTTCTTCTTGACAGTTTGGCTGTCTCTTCTTTCTCTCCGACTTCAAAGGATTTTCAGAAGGCAGCGCATCGTGACCCGAAAATGAGGTTGAGGAATATTTCACTGTGCAATTACAGATATATGAGAGAGTCCTTGTCTAAATTGTATGTTTAAGTGGATTCAGCGCGCACCTTCTCTGTTGTTCCCTATTATTAAAATGATACCTTAAATGACAGCTTTTAACAAGTGGGAAAATCATTTAATTGCAGAAACTGGCATTGCGATTAAACATGTCGCCAGACCTTTTCCCCTAGCTCTTAATATCAATACATGCGTTTGTATTTAAAACAGAATATCGGCATGCATGCCTGCCAGTTTTATTCTAATTATTTTTGTGTTTATTATTATTAGCCTATTATTATTAGCTATTATCCAAATCGAAAGTCAAAGCATCTAATTAATTTAAAGAGATCGGCACATAATCAGGTTTTATCAGAGATGATGTCAACATGATTAATAATCATACATTTAAAAGAGCCAGAGCCTTGTAAGGAAGCAAAGACGATGCAGATAAGAAAAAAAATCATTCACGTTTATTGTGAAGAAAGTCATCTGTGAATTGAAAGACAAGCAGCGCTAAATGCTGAGCAGCTACATGAGTGTTTGAAATCTATTGTTCGCCATAAGCCTGGTTTCCTCTCCATTATTCGGCCAAACGTGGTTTCTGAAATTTAATTACGCCTATCGAATAAGATTAATGTTGTATTATTATGGCGTTGTGCCCTTGGCCTTCATATGCATGTCTTTTGTTCAGGCTGAAGTCCGGCGGGGTACAGTGAAGATAAGGTGATGATGATGATGAGTGTCAGAGCAGATGATTGACAGCAGCTCTGACGTGTCCATCTCTGTCCTGTTCTCCTCTGTGGGTAGTTTATGTTTCAGATGCTTCAGGCGACAGCAAAGATATCACTTTGAGCGGCCAAGACGTTCTTTTAAACCCTTCAAACTGTCGATGATTAAGAAAAATAAATACATTAAATCGAATCAATGCATAAACACCGCAGCCTCTTCTTTGATACCAACATATAGCCTATTTTAAGCAAATGACCCTCCCACCCACCCCTGGTACGCCCTGGATGGTACGCCACACACACACACACACGCACACACACACACACACACACACACACACACACGTACATTTCATTAGCAAGTACCAAAAAATATTTTAATTTTGATTATTAATTATATAAATTATAAATGCTTTTTTAATATCTCAGGTATTTTGTAGGTGGTTTGTTGACTGATATATAGCCTAACAGAATAAATTTATAAATTATATATTATTCTAAATGTTTGTAGATATTATATTGCTTATAAATGTGATTTTTTTTATTAAGGTTTAGTGTGTGTGTGTGTGTGTGTGTGTAGGCCTATACACACACACACACACACACTCATTGACATTTCAAGGTTCAGTTTATAAATTGTTTTTACACATTGCTTTACTGTAATGTAATGCAAACAATTAAAAATACATAAAAGAGGAGTGTGTAGAGTCAGTTTGAGAAACGTGAGGAACAGTCGAAGCTTTTTCATGAGTTTGTGACCTTGAGTTTTATATGAACTCCATATGAACTTGAATCAGACTTTAGCATGTCTCAAACAGCAGAGGAAGTGATTCACGGGAAGGAAACTGCTTTCATGAAGAGATGGGCATTTCTTTGTAGAAGTTGTACACTTTGCCTATCATGTCATCTCTCAGTGACACAGGACTGCAATAGATCCCTTCAAACTAAAACTGGGGTGTGGAGAGGCTTTCTCACTGATGAAAGAGTCGTCATTACAGGGAGGCTGGAGAACATAAGTAACTCTTATCAGATGCTCTATCATATAAACTCCCTTCCTCTAGTTTGAGATGTTTAACTGCATGGCCTAAACAAGCCAACAGATCCACTGCATGGTAGAAAACAAACAAGTTTTTAAAACTATTATTGTATTTTTTTGGACTTCATACTTTTTTTATGTGAATGGGTCCATAAAAGTGCATACAATAGGGCAGAATTTACTGTGATACTATTAATTTTTTAGGGATTTATTATGCAATTATGCATTGCATGTGTTGTGTTTTAAAGGAAACGTCTGTAAACTGGCAGAAAATACCCAGTGTTTGTTCTGTTTTTTCTGTTTTCCTACAGATTTCTCACTCTGATGAAGTTTAAATAGAAGATTGTGCATAAAGTCAGCTTAAGATTCAACTTTATGACGTAATGTATGAGCAGCAGTCCTTAAAGTAAAACCAGTTGTGTTTAATTTCTACTTGAAAGTTGATTTTAACTCATGCAGACGCTCAATTATGAACTAAAGAACAATAGTGAAAGAAACTGAAAAATACAGAATTTAATTCGACTGAATCATTACAGTCATGGGTTTTAAAAAATTATGCAGAATTTGGCACTATTTCCAGCCCACACATTTATAGACATAATCACATGTTTAAAAGATAAACAAAATACTACAAATAGCTCACAGGCATTTGGACTGAAACTAGATCTGTGAGTTTCTGTCACTGCTGCTTTCGATAAAGTCGTGTTTGTGTTGTAATCTTTCATTAGGTTTGGATCCAAATATCCGGCACAGAATTAAAATAATAATAATAATAATAAATAATGTAAAACATCATTTTTAAATTATTTACCATAATAAAAATATAAAAAATAAAAATTATATTAAAATTTTCTATCCAACTGTCATTAATCTGCAGAAACATGACGTGATCACTAGGTGTCCTTCTGAAAAAATCTGTCTCTTTACTAGTCTGGTCCTCTCAGACTAATCGGTGACTAAACCGACAGACGCTCTGAAATATTAGAGTAAAAGGCAATGATGTACAGTGAGAAAACAGGAGGAGTGATAAGGCATGTCTCAGTCAAAGAGTGACAGTATCTGCCTTCCTCGAGGCTGGCTTAGTAATCGTTCGCCGTTTACCATGCGACCTTCTGAGTCGTTTGTCAAATCAAATTTCGCTGGCGTCTCCCAAGAGCTACATGTTTAACTGAAGAATAAACTGGAGGGGGCAGGGAGAAGTATTCATCGTTTCCACTTTCGATGGTTTAGAAATCAGAGTCTTTTCCCCCTACAGGCATTGTGATGACTTTGTGATGATACACTGTTTTGAAGCATTTAGCCGGTGTGCATTATCGCCCGCTTGCTTTTTCTCCATTCTTCCAGCTTATCGTGGCTGCATCACAGCCCGGTCCAAACAGAGAGTTGTAATTACACAGACTGCCACCTGATAGCTGCTCCTCTATCAGCAGCATCACCGCGCACCTCTCCGTTTTACATCAGGCAGATACAGAGAGAGAGAGAGCGGGACGTAATGATAGCATTTTGAGCTGGAATCAGCTTAAACTTCACAATGTTTCTCATCCATCCTATTATCTCATCACAATGCCCCGCTTTCTCCATACACTTCTCCTTTTTCTGTAGAAGCAGATGTGATGTCTGACACAAAACAGAAAGCCATTCATTCTCCTTCGCATTCAGCGTGTTTTATATGGTGTCAGTCTTCTGAGTGTAGAAAGTGGAGAGTTCTTTAGTGTTATTCGCCTCTTTCCCGAAACCTAGTGCTCTTCGTCAGTGTGTACCGTCTACATAGGCTCACTATGGAGCTGATTCCAGTCGAAGCCAGTTTGGCCTGCATTGTCAGCATTAAAATACACTGCACATGCACATTTTATAAAACAGTTTTGATTAGATTGAACTATTTTACAGAAGTAAACAAACCCATATGCAGAAAAAATATGTTTTGTCTGGCCAAAATATATTTTAATTTATGCTAAATTCATGTTGTGAACAGCTCAGTGAAGTAATATATTAGAAAGTAGGCTCCTTGTTGATTTTTATTCAAATGTGTTATAGACAACACATTAAAAAAATACAATTCCAATGTGACGTGAAAGTATTTTCTTGGATTGGAATATACAGAGGGTAAAATATATGGGCTATACATTTATAATTTTCAAAATATATTTTCAAAAAAATATCAGTTTTAACAATGGTCATCTGTGGTCATCTGCATGATGTTTCCTTTATATATATATTAGGGCTGTCAAATGATTAATCACGATTAATCACATCCAAAATAAAAGTTTTGTTTACATAATATATGTATGTATACAGGGTATATTTATTATGTATATATAAATACACACACATAAATTATATATTTAGAAAATATTTACATGTATATACATTTATATATTTATATTCTTATATTTTATATTATATATAAATATATTTAATATATAAACATAACATATTCTTCTTAAATATATACATGCATGTGTGTGTATTTATATATACATAATAAATATACACAGTATACACACATATATTATGTAAACAAAACTTTTATTTTGGATGTGATTAATCGTGATTAATCATTTGACAGCCCTAATATATATATATATATATATTATATATATATAATTTTTTGAGATAATCAACATTATGCCACACAACTGATGTAAAGTAAGTGCAGTTTTATGCTTCAACCATAGATGGCGATAATCCCGAAGTGCACCTTTAAAGAGAAGGGAGAACAACAAAAGAAGTTGCTGATGGAAGTAAAAAGAAAGAGTTGTTTAAGCAGAAACATCAAGTGACATCATTTAAAATGAAGGTACTGAACGAAAATAAAAGTATTGCTTATGGGCTATGGCTAGGTGTCTATATTTTATTAAAATAGTTAATTTTGAAATGCAAATTAATGAAAATGCATACTATTCTGCATTACATTGCACATTTCCTTAATTGTTTTACTGTTTAAAGTTTGCTGAGAAGCTTGTTTAATGACAGGTTGTCATTGTGACAACTTTCTGGGGCATGTTGTCACGGCGTGAACCATATCTTTTGCCTGAACAATAACAGTGGAGATGGTTCATAGTTTTCAGTAAAGACAGAAGTCAATAGTTGTAGTCCAGTCTTTTATGTATCGCATATTAAGCCCAAATTTGTGTCTGCTTACATTATAACTCATTGCTTTCGACAACAACAAATCTTTAAAGCAACTGAATGTAGTTTTCTGTATTTTTGCGACTTTAGAGCCCCCTACAGTAAATGAGTGGAATTCACTGTTGTAAATATATCACTGTCCAGTTCATTTACAGTTAAAATAACTAAATACAAAGCAGCACTATAAAAGACTACACTTTTTTTATTATTTTGAGGGTATGCACGTGACATCACCGTCAGCTGGAGTGACTTTGGCTCCACCCACTGAGTAGCAAAAAGACTGAATAGAAGGCAGCACTGTTTTTCAGCGTGAATGCTGCGACAGAATGCACAAAACAGATCTAAAACAAGAAAGAGCTTTGTGATTGACTGTACAAAAACATTTGAAAAGAAATCGGAGGTATATTTTACAGGTTGCTGAAAGCTTCAGAAGAGAGAAGCAAATGAATCGCTGCAATTCACAGAAACATATGGTCTCCATGCAGTGAAACACAGATTTGCAGTAATCATTTCATGTTCATATGTTGAATTTTGTGGTTCTAAATTACTAATCAATTAAATATTTACTGTCTTATATTCTGCATAAATTGATGATTTAAAATAAACACTGACAAAAACTATAAATTTTTGGGCTGAATGATATATATAACATTGATAAAAGTATTCGCCCGGATTTACACCAACCTATTTTGTATTTAAATAAAGCGTTCACAGGCAAATTTGCTTTATGTATTTCCCCGGCGTCGCAATCAGGCACAAATCAAAGTCAGAAAACACGATTCCTTCTATTCATCTACTTAGCTATTTATCTTTTTTATATTGTTGAGAAGTGGTTCGATTTAGGGGTTGTGTAAGGTGGTCAGAAATATCTACGTAATTCTTAAAGGCATAGTTCGCCCAAAAATGAAAATTCTGTCATTAATTACTCTCCCTCATGTCGTTCCAAACCATAACTTTTACATAGGCTACTGGTAAAAAAAAAATGCATAGCCTGAATGCACCGTAAGTCGCTTTGGATAAAAGCATCTTCTAAATGCATTAATATAAATGTGAACATTAGTATATAATTTATATATAAATATAACTGTTTTATATCTAAATCTAACATATTTTTCATTAATACATATGTGTGTGTATTTAGATAATAAATATGCAGTACACACATATTATGTAAACATTACTACTATAATATTTTATAATGTAAACATAAACTTTTATTTTGAATCGATTAATTGTGATTAACCGTTTTGCAGCCCTAATTAAAACTATGCATGATTCATCTTCTCATTATCCTATAAATAAGTTTTATTAACCTGAATGTCTTCCGTAGAGCTGCTTTACAGCTGAAATGAAATTCATTTCTTAATTGATGAATTTCACAACATGTTATTTTCCTGTTTATTGGTGTGAAGCTGCTTTGAAACAATTTGTGTAAAGATCTCTAGAAGTCAAAGTAACTTGACTATACCTTCGTGAATGAGAAAACTATCTTATCACTTTCTTCTCAGCCACAGACGGACCTTTTGATGCATATTGCACACAAAACTGGAAAGCTCTATATTTTGAGTGGCAAGTTGTCAAGCAAGTTGTCTTTAATGTATTTGGGTCCTTGTGATGTGGGAAGGGCAGTGATTTCAAACACTTTTGCCACTGCTCCAGCATTGTGCACTGAACATTTGCATGAGAAAACTACAAATCCACAGGGACTATTAGGGTTTTAAAATTCCACGTCCTCTTCCAAAAGGAAAACACAATAGGCCTCCCATGCAAACGCCACGTCGCTTTGAAACAACCTGTATACGCTTGTGTGTCTTTTTCCCACTCTTTCTATCCTCTGCTCTATGGCACGGACAAAAAGAGTGGAAAAGAGTTGAGCGGGCATTCAGTTGTAAACCCCCTGTTGCAGCTGGTCCACATCTTGCTGTGCACTGCCAAGTGCGAGAAGCGCTCTCCTTTCATCCTGCTCGGCCAAAATCTGGGCTAATGTGTCTTAGTGAAAGAGTCCCGCAGTGCTGCGATCTCTCATTCTTCTCTTGTTTTTTCCACCATTCTGTGCTCTTCCACTTGGGATAATTGCAGTTTAATTGGGTGACAAGAAATGAAAACTGTGTCCACATTATGTGGGATTATCTCCTTTCTGCTTGAGCCTGCCATTCAGAGAGGCCCGTATATCAATGCAGGCGAGACTGTCGCCCGGTCAGGGCTGAGAATAGTTCGACGACCGGTCAGCTAAACGATACATGGAGGACAGGGGAGCATGCTTTATTTGCCAGAAATTTACATTCACCTTTGAGTGCTAGATGTTGAATTAATACATATATGATATGCTTTTGAGAGCTGTTTTCGAAATGCAAGGAATATCACAAATTGAGATTGGAATCTGCATATAGAATCTCTTTATATCTCACATTCTTTGTGTGTTTGTTTATTAAATGTTTTCGATTAGTTTGATTTTGCTTTCAGCTGCCTAAAAGGGTGTGAGTCTTATTAACCAAACTCAGACAAAAATGTAAACTGAGTAAACGAATTCACTTCTCTTTACATTCACACAGTTCTTTGGATTTAAAAGTGGATTTGGGCCTTATTTAGGTAAAAAAAAAAATATTTTATTTACACTATAGTTTTAACAATAAAACTATTTAAAAAAATGAATAATTAGTTGAATATAATATTTGTCTAATGTTTTTTATTAGTATTAATGCATTATATTTATTATTAGAATTATTGTTGTTATTATTATATAATTTAATAAAAACATATTTTGGATTTTATTATTATTATTATTATTATTATTATTAATTGAATATAATATGTAATGTTATTATTATTATTATTATTATTGAATAATTAATTGTATATAATATAATATGTAATGTTATTTATTACTGGTAATGTATTATAATATTTATTAAAATTATTATTATTATTATATAATTTAATAAAATATTTATATTGCTATTGTTTTGTTGTTGTTTTTATTATTATTATTATTATTATTATTGAATTTATTAATTATATTCATTATTATTATTATATTATAATATATTATTGTTATTATATAATTAATGTACTATATTTATATCAAATTATTTATTATTGTTTATTGTATTAATTAAAACAGTATTTATTATTATTATTAATTCTTAAATCATCAGTTGAATATAATGCTTATAATATTACTTAATAATAATAATAATAATAATAATATATTGAATATTGGAATATTATTTGACAATTTTTGACATTTAGTTATTGTCAAATAGAATTTTGATGTATTTATTTATATATTTATTTTCTGTTTTAAATGCAGTTTTAAAAGACACTCCAACTAAGTTTTAAAGCATTCATTCTCTCGTAAAACTGTGAAAAACAAGATCTGTTTCTGTGTGTGTACTGTTTGGCAGTACTTTTATAAACTCACGAGATGTTTGCTTTAAAGTTTGTTTTGGAGCGTTCAATCTGAAACTCTTGAGACCCCTGTAATGAACCCAATATAAAAACACCCCAAAAAGTAGTACTACCAACTCCATTAACATTTTACCACGTTTCAATTCATGTTCTGCAGTCATAGAAATTCTGAAATGCAATAATAACAACCCAGGTTTGCTGGAAAATGCAATTTCGCCGTGATGAATCTCAGCCTGGCTGACAACAGATGATAAAACAGCAGATATAAACACTGCTGGATGTTGTTGGATAATGAAGAAGCGGCGAGAGGAGGGTATTATTTGTGGCGAGGGAACTATCCTTTTCATTAGGCTCTTTTCTGCGGTTCCCAAACCTCCTTGGGGGTGTGCATGGCAAGGTTATAAACATTGAGTCATTCTCAGGGCCTCTGCAAGCTGTACCTTCCCTTTTGTCAGGCCTGTACTCAACTTTAAAAGCCCCTTTCAGTCGACATGAATGCCCTTCATTTTCTCTCAAAGAACTTTGCATTGATAGCCGGCAAAAAGGGAAGGTTGTTTAGAAAAGGATGGAGAGACAATGAGAACAAAAAAAAGCGAAAAGCTTTTCAGATTCCATTATGAACATAGCACTCCCATTCTTTCCGACTGTTTATACATGTTCTGCAGAATAATGCAGCCCTGCTGTAATATGTTCCTTGTCCTCTTATTTGAAATGGGCCTTGTATCAGCACTAAACTGGGTGGTGGGGGGGATTGCGAGAGCAAGACGCGGTGCACAACCGTCGCTCATGCATTCACCACGAGATCAAGGTAAAGAGCACAGATCGGACACGGAAAAAATGCGAAAGCCAGGTGAAAGAAAGGAGACCTTGCCCGTGCAGTAAAGAGCCATTCAGACCGTGCTCCATTGTGTCAATATTTAAGGTGCCCTGATGCTTGGGCTGAGAGGAGAGCTGGACTTTTTGAGAAGCGCCTGCGATGACAATGCCAACTCTGAATGCGAGCTTTCTGTTCGCATTTCTGTGCCTGACCTTAGTGCTGAAGCCCAGTATACATGAAGGTTACTGGAGTTTAGCAGTGCTATTGGTGGATGTGCATATTAAGGAAAAAAGCATTATATTGAGGTTTTGTCCTGTATTGGACACCCTTGACTTGCTGTCTTTTCTGAGATGGTCATTCGTGATTCTTCTTCTACTGTTGTACAGATTACAAAGGCCGTCTTTGAGCAAACTGCACCTGGTGTTGTTTTACAACAGTGTTGGAGATGAACTAACTAAAAGTATCAATGCTGCTAATGTAACTATGTTTCAGTAGCTCTGCTTTTTAAAAATAGTGAAGCTTTTCCACTAACAAGTTGTCAGTGTTAATTGTTTTTACCCACAGCTTTACCGAGCAAGCAATGTAATATTGGGAAGTCTGTTTTATTTTAGTGAATCGGTTCATAATGAATCGGTTCAGTTCATAGTGAATCAGATTGGTTCATAGTAAATTGGTTCATAGTAAAATTGGTTCATGGTGAATCGTATGGATTCATTGTCGATCGGATCGGTAGTTGGTTCATGGGAATTTGTTCGGTTTATAATGAATTGAATCAGTTCATAGTAAATTGGTTTCACAGTGAATTAGTTTATAGTGAATTGGTTCATAGACACTTGGATTGGTTTATTGTAAATTGTTTCATTTCAAACTGGATCAATTCACAGTGAATCAGATTGGTTCCTAGTGAATTGGTTCATAACGAATCAAATTGGGTCATAGTGAATCAGATTGGTTCATGGTGAAATGGTTCACAGTGAATTGCTTCATAGTGAATCAGATTGGTATACTTGTGAATTTTGAGTGTGCAATTTATTGTACACACATTTTGTATATTGTTGATGAAAAATAGCAACAAAACCTGACAGAAAACACTAGATTTATCTGGTCTATGAGGTGACAGGTTTGCATGACAAAACTACATTTCCCATCATTCCCTGTGGCACCACAAGAAGGCTACACACCCAGTGCTCTTCATTTTGTTGCATTAGTGATAAAAAAAAACCTTCAAAAAAGAGAGAAAAAAATGTGAAATTGCCCAATATGTTTAATTTGAGTTTGTAGGAAGGAAATCAACATGAATATTCAGGTAAGTGTAGTTGGAATTGGACTAATAATTGGTGCAACTGGTTGTCCCACTAGGTGTCCAAAAGTAAAATGCTCTGATTAAATTGATTTGAAATTTAAAAGAGTCTATGTTAATAGAGTTGCTTCATAGTGAATCAAAATGGTTGAGCATATTGAGGCTAGTGTAACTGGAATTGGACTAGAAATTGGTGCAAATGTTTATGAGATGTTCCACTAGGTGTCCAGAAATAAAATGTTTAGATTACATTGAGTAAAATGAAAAAATTGCCCATTATAGGGTATGTATAGGGTAGAGTGCATATACTCGATACTAATCTCTACAGAATAGCTACTGATTTAAGCACATATGCTACTGCCAAAAAGCCATCGTCTGAGCTATTTCACCTCATAGACTCACCAGAAAGCATTAGCATCAATTTCACCAACTCTTCTTTTACGTTTTTCATTTCCCATCAATGGCAGAGTTCAGCCTTGAGCAACCACACTGACTGTCATCAAAGAAACCAAATGTCTCCTTATTCCAGGCTGGCTGGTCCCATGAAGACTGCTGCGGATTGTTAAACTGACCCTGCGCTGAGGGAATAACTCTGAGTTAATCATTTTTAAGGTGGGGTTACGGTGTTTCAGCGCATGATGGAAAGGGGAGCAGTTTGTGTAATTGGAGTGCAAATAAGGTTTGATCAGTGTCCAGTTTAATCGAGCGCTGAAGCGGTGTTTAGCGGCTCTAAATCAGAGGGACGGGAGGCCCGCGGGGATTCAGCCTGACAGACGGGGCCCCTGGGGCCACGGAGTGAGAAATCAAGTCAAGTCAAGTCAAGTCAAGTCACTTTATTGTCACATCACCACAGCACATGTGCCTTGGTGAGTGAAATTCTTGGGAGCGTGCACCAGAAATTGCAGAAAACAGTTAACATATAACCATACAGACTTCAACAGGTGAAAATATGCAATATGCACATACATATAGTCAGTACACACAGTGTACTATTGGACATACTTACAGTTAGCACTACACATTTTACGCAATATGTACATACATACAGTTAGCACTACACATTATACACTATACACAGAATGTACACATTCTAGATTATGTAGACATATATACGCATGAAAATATGCTAAGTGTACGTGGGCTGGATACAGAAATGTTATGGATGTGCATTGGATGGAATCCAGTGGTAGCAGGTAGATTATTGTGTTAAATAGTTCGGTGTTGAACTGTCAAAGTTAAAGTGCAGTGTGTGGCATACCATATTGTGGAGTATGCTGTAGGGTGTATTAGTTCAGACTGTTCATAAGTCGGATAGCCTGAGGGAAAAAGCTATCCCTCAATCGGCTAGTGCGGGATCGGATGCTGCGGAGACGTCTTCCTGAGGGCAGCAGAGAGAGCAGTCTGTGGGAAGGATGGCTGGAGTCACTGATGATGGTCCGGGATTTCCTTATACAACCGCCTGGTGTAGATGTCCTTGAGGGAGGGAAGCTCACCTCCAACAATGTGGCTGGCAGTTCGCACGACCCTTTTCAGAGCTTTGCGGTTGCCAGCGGTGCTGTTTCCAAACCAGGCAGTGATGCAGCCCGTCAGGATGCTCTCTATAGTGCAGGTGTAGAACGATCTGAGGATGCTGGGGCTCATTCCAAACTTCCTCAGCCGTCTCAGGAAGAAGAGGCGTTGATGTGCCTTCTTCAGCACTGCATCAGTGTGTGTAGATCAGGTGAGATCCTCACTGATGTTAACACCGAGGAACTTGAAGCTGCTTACCCGCTCCACAGGTGTCTTGTCGATGGTGATGGGTGTGTGTTCTCTGCTCTGTCTGCTGAAATCCACCACCAGCTCCTTGGTCTTGTCGATGTTGAGTGAGAGGTGGTTGTCCTGACACCATTTAGTCAGGGGGCTCACCTCCTCTCTGTAGGCTGTCTCATCGTTGTCGGTGATCAGGCCTATCACCGTTGTGTCATCAGCGAATTTGATGATGACGTTTGGAGCTGTGTGTGGCTGTACAGTCATGTTTGTACAGGGAGTACAGGAGCGGGCTGAGGACACAGCCCTGAGGAAGCACCAGTGTTGAGGGTCAGCGGGGATGAAGTGTTTTTGCCCATTCTGACCACCTGGCTTCTGCCTGTTAGGAAGTCCAGGATCCAGCTGCACAGAGATCTGTTTAGTCCCAGAGTCTGGAGCTTCGCAACAAGTGTGGCAGGCACTATGGTGTTAAATGCTGAGCTGTAGTCCACAAATAGCATTCTCACATAGGTGTTCTTATTTTCCAGGTGGGAGAGAGCAGTGTGTAGAGTGAAAGCAATAGCCATCGTCTGTAGAACGGTTGCTACGATATGCAAATTGTAGCGGATCCAGTGAGGCAGGCAGCACAGAGCAGATGTAGTCTCTGACGAGTCTCTCAAAACACTTACTGAAGATGGGTGTGAGAGCAACAGGCCTCCAGTCATTCAAGCATGTGATTTTATTTTTCTTTGGTATGGGCACAATGGTGGATTTTTTGAAGCACGAGGGAACCACAGAGAGAGAGAGGGAGAGGTTGAAAATGTCTGTAAAAACACCGGCTAGCTGGAATGCGCATGCTCGGAGCACACGGCCTGGGATGCCATCAGGACCCGCTGCCTTGCGGATATTCACCCGTCGGAAGGATCGGGTTACATCCGCGACAGAGACGGAGAGTGCACTCACCTCTTCTGCAGCAGCTGCGGGAGCGCTCTCTGTGTGGGCGGTGTTGTGAGCCTCGAAACGAGCATAAAAGTTATTCAGCTCGTCCGGTAGAGAGGCGGCAATGTTCACAGTAGCTGGTTTGTTCCCTTTAAAGTCTGTGATTTTATTGATTCCAGCATTGAATGAGGGGTGTGGAATTAACTGATTGACTGGCTGTAGGGCACAAGCCTCATCATCTGATGCAGCACATTATACCTGTCTGATCACAAAATGCTTTATACACATACGAAACATGCTGTATTATAGTACTTCGTTTATTCATTTTCTAATGCAACTCTATAGGAAATCCTGGAAAACTCTAAAAAGAAATTGAGGGGACTTGTTATTACAACTTAAATAAATGCATGGTTGCAGGTTAAAAATCTAAATTCATTGATTGAATTAAACATTTAAAGTTGCAAACAATATTTTATAATTACCACTATTGACATAATAATGTTGACTATTAAATCATCTTAAAATTATGTGTAATTCAAATGGAAATTTCTGTGTTTATTGATATTTTAAAGAATAAATAAATAAGCTGTAGTAACTAAATTAAATTGTCTCAATAACTTTGCAAATTAGACAGTGGATTTCTTGCATAGGAATAAATGAGGAGAAAATGTTGCAATTAAGTGTTATTTTATGTGTTTTTAGTAAAGGGTAAGAGAAATTTTTCACTGGAGTTTTTCTGGTTAGTGACATGACATCTTTGAGCGTAGTTTGAGGTGCTCTACTCAATCAAGTAAATTAAATGAACAAAAAGTATATTCTACAATGTTTTTGAATAATTTCTGTGAAATAGTCAATGCTTATCACTTTTGGATTGACACATCTGATCATGGAGTCTGCACACATTTGCATACATGTTAAATTTTAAGCCAATTATTTGAGTCCAAGCAAAACAAACTTAAATTTTTAGAATATTATTTGATTGTGTGTATTTATAGTTGGAAGAGAATTTTTGAATTATTGTTTGTGGTTTTGTGTGTGTGTGTGTATTGTTTTACCGCTGCGCAATCTCTTGGGGTAGCGCTAATGCTTTGACTGCATGGCTCATTTCTTTCAATTACCGTGGTTAAGCGTGGAAAAGCCCACCAGTGTTAGACAGACAGGACCATATGTTTAAGGAGCCCCCCGCCTCCATACATTACACCTGTCCCAAGCGCCGCTAATTGTGCAGCTTTTAATCAAACCCGAGTACCTTTTGTAGAATTTGTACAGTTATCGCATTTAATAGAAATATTTTCTTAAAGGCATTGTCCACCCAAAAATGAACATTGTGTCATTTGCTCACCCTCACATTCTTCCAAACCTGTCCATTTCTTTGTTCTGTGGGACACAAAAGATTTTTTAAAGAACGTTGGTGACCAAACAGTTTTGGGTCCCATTGATTTCCATAGTATTTTTTGTCCATGTTATGGTAGTAAATGGGACCTGAAACCATTTAGCTACTAAAATCTGAAAAAAATAAATAAAATCTTTTCATGTCCCATGGACTTTCATAGTATATTTTGTCCATATTATGGTAGTCAACTTCCGTAGTATTTTTTGACTATATTATGTACCTGTAAATCAGTGGGGCCTGAAAACATTTGGTTACTAACATCCTTAAAATATCTTCTTTTGGGCCCTGTTGACTGCCATTGTATTTTTTTTTTTCTCATACTACAGAAGCCAATGGGACCGAAACTATTTAGTTACCAACATTCTTTAAAATATATTTTCACCCTGCCTCCTCCCCACACCCCAGGTCCCATTGACCACTGTAATTTTTATTTATTAATTTTATTTTTTGTCTGTACTATGGAAGTCAATTGGACCCAAAACCATTTGGTTACCAACGTTCTTCTTTTCAGGTCCCATTGACTTCCGTAGTACTTCCATAGTACTTCAGTGGGACCCAAAACCATCTGGTTATACCAGCATCCCTAAAAATATCTTCTTTTAGTGTGCCTATGACTTCTGTTGTATTTTTTGTCCATACCATGTAAATCAATTGACCCAAAACCATTTGGATACTAACATCCATAAAAATACCTTTGTTTTGTGTCCCATTGACTTACATTGTATTTTTTATCCATACTATAGAAATCAGTGGGAACCAAAACCATTTGGTTACCAACATTCTTCAAAATATCTCCTTTTTGGGTCCCATTGACCTCCATTGTATTTAATCCATACTATGGAAGTCAGTGGGAACAAAAACCATTTGGTTTCCAACATTCTTCAAAAAAAAATTTCGGGTTCCCATTGACTTCCATAGTATTTGTTTCCCAAACTATGGAAATCAATGGAACTCAAAACCATTTTGTTACCAACATTTTGTCCCATCAACTTCAATAGTATTTTATGTCCATACTATGAAAGTCAGTGGAACTTAAAAACACTTGAATACCAACATTCTTCAGAACATCTTCTTTGGGCTGAGTAAATGATGATAGATCACATCAGAAATCAGACATGCATCGACATCCCAAAGAATTTGTATTGAAATCATAACCAAGTAGATAATCAAGAAGAATTGTGCATAATACGCGTGAGAAAGCCCTCATTCAATTCCTCAATTGTTGTGTGTAATAAAAATCTTTTAATGCAGGACACACACAATGAGAAGCTTGCAGCGTTGAAGGTCTAAGTCACAGACACTTCCCCACACGCAATAAACAGCGATGTCATTTAAATTCCCTCATAACCTGCCCCTGGAATCATTATCAGGACTCCAGAGATATTACAAAGACTATTCCTATTGTAAAATGTTGATTTAGCACATCGTCGGAATATAAAGCGACTCCAGCAACACTTAAAATGAGCGACTCTGTGGTCTATTGTATCCGAACCTCCCCGTCATCCCAATGGTTCGCAAGCAAATTAATTAACAAGAGAAGGAAAAAAAGGTAAGAATGCACATGGCAGAGAGAGGCCTCCCTCACTTTAGACTCTCGTAGGCTTTTGTTCTCCTGTATTGTACCAAATTATTTAATTGGGTCTCTCTGATTGTGTGCTCACACAGAAAGGATCGCAGGCCTTTGTCAGAAACCCATATAGCCAACAATGCAGTA